>NC_041390.1:533363127-533542997 GCF_002162155.2 Triticum dicoccoides | reverse complement strand
CAAGGCAAATGCCTATGAAGCTATCGCGTTCAGGAAAAGGCCCGGAGCCTGTGAAGCAAGGTGAGTGCCTGTGAAGCTGTCGCACTCAGGAAAAGGCCCGGAGCCTGTGAAGAAGGCGAACGCCTGTGAAGATCATCCTCTTTGGAAAAGGCCCGGAGCCTATGAAGAAGGCAAATGCCTGTGAAGCTGTTGCACTCAGGAAAAGGCCCGGAGCCTGTGGAAAAGCCCAATGCCTGTGAAGCTCCCCGCCAGCGACACTCTCATACCCTACAGATTCAACTAAAGAACACCCAAGACGTCACAGGATGCTTCGGGGCTTGCGCGAAACAAGGTAAACCAGCCAACCACCAGGTGCGGGCGCTCGTGCAATATGACAACTACCAATATGATGAACACAGATTTTACATGAGGGGCTTCCCCTCCCAAAATTCTCTCACAGACATCAGGTCAAAAACCTGAGTTCTATTCATGCAGGGTAAAAAAAGACAGGAGCGATACACACTCAGTCGGACCAATCCGCCAATGCGTCCTCGGAAGCACCTCCCGAGCCGTCGCTGGCGTCGCCGAACTCGCCATCGTCGTCTGCGTCGCCACCAACGGTGTCAGGACCGTTCACCGCACCGCCCTCGCCAGCTTCCATGATCACGTCGTCATCGTCCGAAGCGAAGGCCTTGACAAGGGCGTCCACGTTGTCTTCCACCCAGTGCGCTAGGTCACCTCGGACGGCCTGGGGAACTGGGGCGATGACGGCGTCAAAATCGAAGTGGGGATCCATGTTCAAAAGATGGCTGAAGACACGGCAAAAGGCGCGCACGAGCAGGGCGCGACTCCTCTCGTCCACCAACCTGTCGGACCTGGCCGACCGCGCCTCCTGCTGCGTCACCACGGCGGTGAAAAACTGAAGGTTGCCAGCGTAGTTGACTGTGTGCAGCTCGCCAATAACCGCCTCACAGATGTTTCCCAAGGCTGCGCTAGCTCTCTCCCGGAGCGTGGCGAGCATGGGGCCGTGCACGTGCTCTAGGACCTACCGCTGACGTATCTCATCCGCGTTCTGGCGCGCGACGCCCTCAGCCTCCTCCACCCGCTGGCAAAGACGGAGCGTCTCGGCCCGAGAGGCGGCTAACTCCCCTTGCGCTGCCTCAAGGGTGGCTCGGGAGGCGTCAGCCAGCCGCGTCGCCTCCTCCCGCTTGACCCTCAAGGCTGCAATCCTCCCTTCAGCTTCGACCCTGATCAACTCCAGCCTCCCTTCGAACTTGCGCTCGAGGTCTTGGCGCGCCATCGCCACCCGACGACCAACCTCTTCCAGGACACGAGCTTCCCGTGTGGCGACATCGTCCTCCGCCTGCGTCACCAAGCGCTCCCTCGTCTCCAGCCGCTCGTACTCGCGGGTGCGTTTGGCAGCTTCCAGTGTCAACGCTTCTTCACGCTTCTGGAGCTCAGCCGGGTCGCCAGAGGCCACCCGCATCGATGCAAGGGCCGACTCGCGCAGCTCCACTTGCTCCTCCAGTGAGTGGCACCAGGCCAGGAGCTCCCGAGCCCTCTCCTCCACCACCTCTCGCCGTCGGTTAGCTCTCCGGGCCTCCTTGGCAGCCTGGGATCGGGCCACCCGAGAGGCCTCCAGCGACGCCTCCGCCTCTTCATTGTCAAGATCACGCTGACGATGCACGAGGGCGATGGTGGCCTCCAGCTCGCGCCTCCCTGCAGCCAGGCGTAGGCCCTCGGCCTCCAGGTGTGCGTCTTCGTCAGCAAGTTCTTCCTCAAGCAGGTTCACCGCGTCAGTCACCCTTCGAAGGAACCCTTGGCAGCGAGCGCGGCGCTCCCGGGCGCACTCGAGCACGTCTTCCACACCATCATCTGCCCCGAGCAAGCGCCGGGGGCCACGAATCATCGTTCCCCCTCCGGGCAGGGGGCTGGGGGCTGGCACCCTCGCGACGGCCGGGCACGCCGCACCAGAAGCCCAGCCTGGAGCCAGCCCGTCTCCAGATGAAGGGCGCAGGGGGCGCCTTAACCAGTCGCAGTCCGCGACCAGACGAGAAGCCCACGGTAGGCTGGCTATGCCTCGAGAGGGCCCGCGAAGGAAAATTGGGGGGAGAGAAGGGCCGCGGTGCACCTCGGGGAGGTCCACCCCTCCGATCGCCCCCACCACAAGGGCAGAGCTGCTCGGAGCACTTGAGGATGGTAGAGGGGCGGAGCCAAATGAGGCGGCACCTCGGCTACTTCCGCGAGCTCGGCCGGAAGGGGCCTGTGGAGCAAGGATCAGTGAAAGCAACAAGAGGATTAGGAACCAGAAAGGAAGAAGACTTACTCTTCAGTGGCGAAGTACTTCCTACGCTTCAGCACGCGACAAGGGAAGTCATCACCCAGAGCCTCCCTTTTCCTCCGGAGGGTCTCAAAGTCCACGCAGAAGCGGCCTAAGAGAAGAGCGCAAGGATCAATCTGCGACGGAGACGGAGCATCTAGGCGGTCCGCGTTAGGGGCGCCTGCCTGGCGCGTGCCTCCCATCACCTCGCCAGAAGACGCGGCTGGGGCCTCCGAGGCCTCAACCCCGGGCACTGGGAGCGGCCGCTTGCCACCCTCAGCCTCAGCGGCACGGGACTCAGGAGCCGTCCCCTCGAGAGCATCACCCGGCACTGTCACCTCGTCGGGAGCCCCCTCGACCTCCGGCGCCTCCTGCCTCCCTGCTCCGCCACCTGAGGAGGAGTTGCCTTGGCCGATTGGAAGGGCAGTCACCACCACTGGATTCTCACGAGGTCCCTGGAGGCCGGCGGGGCGCAGCCCCCACTCATCAAAGGCGGGCATCTGCTTCACGAAGTCGACCCTGCTCTGGCAGAGATACAGCAAGGCCCCTCCCTGCCAGACGCTGCCGGGGTTGGGGTCCCCGGCCAAGGTCAAGAGCGTCGACTTCAGCACCTCGGGAGCCAGGTCCTCTTCCTGGAGCCTCATGCTATCCTCGCGGCCATGGAAGGCCCACATCTGGCAAGAGTGGCGTTGAAGGGGAGTGACGCGGCATGACAGAAACTCCTTCACCACCTTGGGCACTGTCACGCCGAGCTTCCTCAGGAGCGCGAAGCGGCTCCAGACGAAGATGAGCCGGGGGCTCTCGAGCGTCTCCTGGCCCCAACCCGAATTGGGGACACCAGGCGAGGTCGGCTCCGATAGCAAGGGGCTGGGCACCCCTGCGTCCACATACAGCCACCGCTCACGGAACCCAACCGCGGGCAGGGGGAGCTTGAAGTCAATCCCAGAGGCCGCGGTCTCAGGCTCGGCAGTGAAGCTCACGCACGCCCAGCATTGGGTAGGGTCGACGAGATGCAGCGAGAAGAAGTGGCACAGCAAGGCAACCGAAGGAGGGATGCCCACTATGGCTTCGCAAACGAAGGCAAAGACCGAAAGGAGGGTGATGGACTCAGGACTTAGGTGCATCATGTGGATCTGATAATGGGAGAGCACGACATTAAAGAAATCGGAAAAGGGGGGAACCAGCCCCGCCCACAGGGCGTCGTCAAAACATGCGACCTCGGTAGCTATCCTGTCGATGGAGAAGTGGGGCGCGGGCCAGGCCGTCATCCTCCCGCACTCATTGAAGATGGTGGCCAGAGCCAAGCTGACCTTGCCCGGGCACTCTCGATCGAGTATGGTCGACTGGCCGACGGCGGGGGCCACCGATGGTGGCACACAAGACGGAGGCATGGGTTTCTTCCCTCTCTCCTTCTTCGTCGGAGCCATGACGATGGGAAGGAGGGGGAAGATTCGAGATTGGATTGGAAGCAGGAGCTGGCGTTCGAAGGGAGGAAGAACAGCGGACGCTCGAGCAACAGGAAGAGGAGCGGCTGTGCACAACTACAAGTCCGCCTAGCAGGGCGTAGAATAAGGGGGCGTGAGGGAACAGTGCCGCCCACGTCCAATCAACCGCCACGCGGCGCCCAAGGCCGCAGGCTGTTAGGGCCCGCGGCGCTTCGCCCTTGCCCTTTCGCCTCTTGGCACGGCCAAGTCCGGGCGCGCCTTGGGCCCGGGGGCTACTGTCGGCGTTCTAGGAACGGGGGTCCCCAGACTTGCCTGCCTGCGGCGTGGCTCAAAGGGGGCCCAGCACGGCCCATCTTCATCAACACAAGACTCAAGACCCTCGCGAGGGGCCAAGCCTCATGGGGCGGACGACGTGGAGCTTCCTCAGGCGCGGCCTCGTCAGGCTGACTCGCGAGGAGGTGGAGAGACCAAGGCGGGGTACCTCGCGAGGTGCCCGTGACGCAAGCCATAATGACTCGGGGCGCCAGACGGGTGCCAGCCCGCGCAGCGTCCTCCTTTCCTCTTTGGTGCGAAGGGGGCAAGCGCAGCCGCGGAGTACCGAGGCATCAGGCAAAGGTTGCCATT
This sequence comes from Triticum dicoccoides, assembly GCF_002162155.2. Taxonomy (NCBI): domain Eukaryota; kingdom Viridiplantae; phylum Streptophyta; class Magnoliopsida; order Poales; family Poaceae; genus Triticum; species Triticum dicoccoides. Next base: position 533,538,629 of record NC_041390.1, on the reverse strand, counting down.
TCGGTGCAACGAGACCAAGACCAGAAGGACTACGAGACAGAGGTCACCGTGGAGCCCAAAGACGGCGTCATCACCAAAGCTTTGCGCAGGCGAAGACTGCTTTTGTCAGGATAGTTGATACTTGTTGTCCCCCTTCAAATTAGCCCGCCATTGTTGGCTCCCTTCCCGCTCAATATTTGGGAAGAGGACCAGGGCCTCTATAAATAGGACCAGCCACCCACATAGCAAGGGGGTTCGGTCGGTTGGGTTGGAAGCATAGATAGATAGAGAGAGAGAGAGAGAGAGAGAGAGAGAGAAAGGTGGCTGAACTCCTCCCAGCAGTTCATCGCCCCAGCCAAGAACAGACCCTCGCGAGGCTGTTCTCCCTTGTATTGTTCATCATCATCTGCCCCAAGAGGCAATCCACCCACCACAAACTAGAGTAGGGTATTACACCTCAACGGTGGCCCGAACTAGTATAAACCTTGTGTCTCTTGCGCTGTTCTTTCGTTAGTTTAGGTCCTTGCGAGACGGAGAGGTAGCAGGCGTAATCTCCGCGCGCACCCCGGCGTTCGAACCTTAAGGGTCTGCCGGAACCCGAAATCCGACACCTATGGTAGCTTGCGCGATTTCTCTAGATTCCCCCACAGTTATACTAGCAAGTAAGTCTCTATATTCAGATTTGCAAGGTTCACTAACATTACCCCACTGTGGGAGTTTACAAGCAGTGTTAAAATCTTCTAAGTCCATGGTATAAGATTTATCATAGAGATGAAATAGGACAGTTTGAGAATTGCGTGATGATGAAAATTTAAACCTTCTCACAAATGAATCAGTGAGGTAGTAGTACCGACAGCACTTATCTTCCACGAGGCTCTCAAGATCGGCGTTACGCACATATGCTTCAAATTCCTCCTTAATTCCTGCCCGAACCATGAAGTCCTCTGATGGCCATTCACAAGGACGCACTTGAGCATCTCTTGGTAGTTCATTGTCCGGCTCACGTATTGCGGGCCTGGGTCCTTGCTTCCTTGAGGAACCACCTTGGTACATTTTCCTAAAAATATTTTTTCCTCTGAATTTTTTTTGAAATTTCTAGTGACTTAAAATAAAAGTGAACCAAACTCAACAAAATTGATATCAACTACTCCTACAAGTTCCTAGAGGATATATCATGCATTAAAACTACTTTTGACCATATAAATTTGACATGCAAGCTCAAGAACAAGGTCACCTAAGCAGCAAAAATTTGCAATGAATAAAACACTAGAACAAAAACTAATTGGACCATTGGAGGAGTTACATACCAAAGAACAATCCCCCAAAGCAGTATTGGAATGGAGCTTTGAGCAAGGAGATCAAAAATGGCGGCAAGATGAGCAAGAACTCGGGTTTGAGTTGGCTGGTGATTTTTTTGGGAGGAAGGAGTGTGTGGTGTCTGGAATAAGTGGAGGGGACCCACGTGGGGTCCACAAGGCAGGGGCGTGCCCAGGGGGGGTGGGAGCGCCCTCCACCCTCATGGGCACGTGGCTGCTCCCCCTGCTGTGATTTCAGTTCCAGATATTCTAAAATATTCTAGAAAAAATCATATTTAAATTTTAGGACGTTTGGAGAACTTTTATTTTCGGGGTATTTTTTATTGCACGGATAATTCAGAAAACAGACAGAAAATACTATTTTTGCTTTATTTAATATAAATAACAAAAAGTAAAAAGAGGGTACAAAGAGTTGTGTTTTCTAAATTCATCCATCTCATGCTCATCAAAAGGAATCCACTAACAAGGTTGATCAGGTCTTGTTAACAAACTCATTTCAAATAACATGAAACCGGAGAATTTTCGAATAACACTAGGTTACCTCAACGGGGATATGCACATCCCCAACAATAAGAATATCATATTTCTTCTTGACAGTAGGAAAAGGAAATTCAAAACCTTCAATAGTAATTGTTGAAGTTTTTCCAATAGAATTAATACTGTGGACTTGAGGTTGTTTCCTCGGAAAGTGTACCGTATGCTCATTACCATTAACATGAAAAGTGACATTGCCTTTGGTGCAATCAATAACAGCTCCTGTAGTATTCAAGAAGGGTGTTCCAAGAATAATAGACATACTATCGTCCTCGGGAATATCAAGAATAACAAAGTCCGTTAAAATAGTAACGTTTGCAACCACAACAGGGACATCCTCACAAATACCGACAGGTATAGCAGTTGATTTATCAGCCATTTGCAAAGATATTTCAGTAGGTGTCAACTTATTCAAATCAAGTCTACGATATAAAGAGAGAGGCATAACACTAACACCGGCTCCAAGATCACATAAAGCAGTTTTAACATAGTTTCTTTTAATGGAGCATGGTATAGTTGGTACACCTGGATCTCCAAGTTTCTTTGGTGTTCCACCCTTAAAAGTATAATTAGCAAGCATGGTGGAAATTTCAGCTTCCGGTATCTTTCTTTTATTAGTAACAATTTCCTTCATATATTTAGCATAAGGGTTCATTTTAAGCATATCAGTCAAACGCATACGCAAAAAAATAGGTCTAGTCATTTCAGCAAAGCGCTCAAAATCCTCATCATCCTTTTTCTTGGATGGTTTAGGAGGAAAAGGCATATTTTTCTGAACCCATGGTTCTCTTTCTTTACCGTGTTTCCTAGCAACAAAGTCTCTCTTATCATAACATTGATTCTTTGATTATGGGTTATCAAGATCAACAGCGGGTTCAATCTCTACATCATTAGCATTGCTAGGTTGAGCATCAACATGAACATCATCATTAACATTATCACTAGGGTTCATGTTCATTACCATATTGTGTTTTAGCATCGGAAATAGAAATATCATTGGGATTCTCAGGTGTGTCAACAAGAGTTTCACTAGAAGCATGCAAAGTTCTATCATTTTTCTTCTTCCTCCTCTTAGAAGGACTAGGTGCATCTACATTAGTTCTCTGAGAATCTTGCTCAATTCTCTTAGGATGGCCCTCAGGATACAAGGTTCCTGAGTCATTTTGCCACCTCTAGTCATAACTCTAATAGCATTATCATTTTTCTCTTTATTTAATTCATTGAGCAAATCATTCTGAGGTTTAAGTACTTGTTCTACTTGAGTGGTAACCATAGAACCATGTTTGCTAATAAGTTTAAGTTCACATTTAACATTAACCATGTAATCACCCAAGTGTTCAAGCATATCAGCATTGTGTTTCAATTGTCTACCAACATAAGCATTGAAGTTTTCTTGTTTAAACATAAAGTCATCAAACTCATCCAAGCATGGGCTAGCAAACTTAGTAAACGGGATTTCACATTCATCGAATCTATAGAGAGAATTTACCTTTACTACCTGTGTTGGGTTATCAAGACCATGTATTTCTTCAACAAGCGACACATTAAGACCATGTATTTTCTTCAATAGGTGGTAAATTCTTAACATCTTCAGTTTTAATACCTTTTTCTTTCATAGATTTCTTTGCCTCTTACACACCTTCGGGACTGAGAAATAGAATACCCCTTTTCTTTGGACTTGGCTTAGGAGTTGGTTTAGGAAGTGTCCAATTATTTTCATTAGTCAACATATTATTCAATAGCAATTTAGCTTGATCAACAGTTCTTTCCATGAAAACACAACCAACACAACTATCCAGATGGTCTCTGGAAGCATTGGTTAGTCCATTATAAAAGATATCAAGTATTTCATTTTCTTGAGAGGATGATCAGGCAAAGCATTAAGTAATCGGAGAAGCCTCCCCCAAGCTTGTGGGAGACTCTCTTCTTCGATTTGCACAAAATTATATATTTCCCTTAAAGCGGCTTGTTTCTTATGAGCGGGGAAATATTTAGTAGAAAAGTAATAAATCATATCCTGGGGACTACGCACGCAACCAGGATCAAGAGAATTGAACCATGTTTTAGCATCACCCTTTAATGAGAACTGAAATAACTTAGGGATAAAGTAATAGCGAGTTTTCTCATCATGTGTAAAGAGGGTGGCTATATCATTTAATTTAGTAAGATGTTCCATAACAGTTTCAGATTCATAGCCATAAAAAGGATCAGATTCAACCAAAATGATTAACTCAGGATCGACAGAGAAATTATAATCCTTATCAGTAATAAAGATAGGTGGAGTAGCAAAAGCAGGGTCATATTTCATTCTAGCATTCAAAGATTTTTCTTTAAGCTTAGCTAATAATTTCTTAAGATCAGATCTATCATTGCAAGCTAAGAAGTCTCTAGCAGTTTTTTCATCCATAACATAACCCTCAGGAACAACAGGCAATTCAATCTAGGGGAGAATCTTCATCATCACTTTCATCAATATTATCAGTTTCAATAATTTCATTCTAGCCCTAGCAAGTTGTTCATCAAGAAATTCACCAAGTGGCACAGTAGTATCTAGCATAGAAGTAGTTTCATCATAAATATCATGCAAAGCAGAAGTGGCATCATCAATAACATGCGACCTATCGGAATCAATAGCATGTGTAGGTGTCACAAGTTTACTCAAAACAGAAGGTGAATCAAGTGCAGAGCTAGATGGCAGTTCCTTACCTCCCCTCGTAGTTGAGGGAAAAACCTTGGTTCTTTGATCTTTCAAGTTCTTCATAATGATAAGCAGATATAAATCCCAAGTGACTCAAAGAATAGAGCTATGCTCCCTGGCAACGGCGCCAGAAAATAGTCTTGATAACCCACAAGTACAGGGGATCGCAACAGTTTTCGAGGGTAGAGTATTCAACCCAAATTTATTGATTCGACACAAGGGGAGCCAAAGAATATTCTCAAGTATTAGCAGCTGAGTTGTCAATTCAACCACACCTGGATAACTTAATATCTGCAGCAAAGTATTTAGTAGCAAAGTAATATGATAGTAATGGTAATGGTAGCAAAAGTAATATTTTTGGGTTTTATAGTGATTGTAACAGTAGCAACGGAAAAGTAAATAAGCAAAGAACAATATATGAAAAGCTCGTAGGCGTTGGATCGGAGATGGATAATTATGTCGGATGCGCTCGATCATGCAACAGTTATAACATAGGGTGACACAGAACCAGCTCCAGTTCATCAATGTAATGTAGGCATGTATTCCGAATATAGTCATACATGCTTATGGAAAAGAACTTGCTTGACATCTTTTTTCCTACCCTCCCGTGGCAGCGGGGTCCTATTGGAAACTAAGGGATATTAAGGCCTCCTTTTAATAGAGTACCGGACCAAATCATTAACACATAGTGAATACCTGAACTCCTCAAACTACGGTCATCACCGGCAATGGTCCCGATTATTGTCACTTCAGGGTTAACGGATCATAACACATAATAGGTGACTATAGACTTGCAAGATAGGATCAAGAACTCACATATATTCATGAAAACATAATAGGTTCAGATCTGAAATCATGGCACTCGGGCCCTAGTGACAAGTATTAAGCATAGCAAAGTCATAGCAACATCAATCTCAGAACATAGTGAATACTGGGGATTAAAACCCTAACAAAACTAACTCAATTACATGATAAATCTCATCCAACCCATCACCGTTCAGCAAGCCTACGATGAAATTACTCACGCATGGCGGTGAGCATCATGAAATTGGTGATGGAGGAAGGTTGATGATGACAATGGCGACGGATTCCCCTCTCCGGAGCCCCGAACGGATTCCAGATCAGCCCTCCCAAGAGAGTTTAGGACTTGGCGAGGGCTTCGTATGGTAAAAAACGATGAATCCTTCTCTCTTATTTTTTTTATCCCCGAACACGAATATATGGAGTCGGAGTTGAGGTCGGTGGAGCGTCAGGGGGCCCACGAGGCAGGGGGCGCGCCCAGGGGGGTAGGCACGCCCCCCACCCTCGTGGACAGGGTGTGGCCCCCTGACATGGATTCTTCTTCCAGTATTTTTTTATATATTCCAAAAATAATCTCCGTTGATTTTCAGGTCATTCCAAGAACTTCTATTTCTGCACAAAAACAACACCATGGCAATTCTGCTGAAAACAGCGTCAGTCCGGGTTAGTTCCTTTCAAATCATGCAAGTTAGAGTCCAAAACAAGGGAAAAAGTGTTTGGAAAAGTAGATACGACAGAGACGTATCAGCGGTCGAAGTGTGTTGTAATAGTAGTAGATGCAGGCAGGAGTCGGTCTACTTGTCACGGACGTGATGCCTATATACATGATCATGCCTAGATATTCTCATAATTATTCGCCTTTCTATCAATTGCTCGACAGTAATTTGTTCACCCACCGTAAAACTTATGCTATCTTGAGAGAAGCCACTAGTGAAACCTATGGCCCACGGGTCTATTTTCCATCATACAAGTTTCCAATCTACTTTACTTTGCAATCTTTACTTTCAATCTATATCATAAAAATACCAAAAATATTTATCTTATCATTATTATCTCTATTAGATCTCACTCTCGTAAGTGATCGTGAAGGGATTGACAACCCCTTTATCGTGTTGGTTGCGAGGTTCTTATTTGTTTATGTAGGTACGAGGGACTTGCGTGTGGCCCCCTACTGGATTGATACCTTGGTTCTCAAAAACTGAGGGAAATACTTACGCCACTTTGCTACATCACCCTTTCCTCTTCAAGGGAAAACCAACGCAGTACTCAAGAGGTAGCAAGAAGGATTTCTGGCGCCGTTGCCGGGGAGTCTACGCACAAGTCAAGACATACCAAGTACCCATCACAAACTCTTATCCCTCGTATTACATTATTTGCCATTTGCCTCTCGTTTTCCTCTCCCCCACTTCACCCTTGCCATTTTATTCGCCCTCTTTTGTTATTCCCCTTCTCTTTTCCAGTTTGCCTCTTTTTGCTTGTTTCTTGTTTGCTTGTGTATTGGATTGCTTGCTCGTCACGATGGCTCAAGATAATACTAAGTTGTGTGACTTTTCCAATACCAATAATAGTGATTTTATTAGCACTCCGATTGCTCCTCTTACCGATGCTGAATCTTGTGAAATTAATGTTGCCTTGCTGAATCTTGTCATGAAAGGTCCGTTTTCTGGCCTTCCTAGTGAAGATGCCGCTACCCATCTAAACAACTTTGTTGATTTGTGTGATATGCAAAAGAAGAAAGATGTGGATAATGATATTGTTAAACTGAAGCTATTCCCATTTTCTCTTAGAGATTGTGCTAAAACTTGGTTTTCGTCTTTGCCTAAAAATAGTATCGATTCATGGAATAAGTGCAAAGATGCTTTTATCACTAAGTATTTTCCTCCCTCTAAGATCATCACTCTTAGAAACGATATTATGAATTTTAAGCAACTTGATCATGAACATGTTGCACAAGCTTGGGAGAGAATGAAATTAATGATACATAATTGCCCTACACATGGTTTGAATCTTTGGATGATTATACAAAAATTTTATGCCGGATTGAATTTTGCTTATAGAAATCTTTTAGATTCGGCCGCGGGAGGCACTTTTATGGAAATCACTTTAGGAGAAGCTACTAAACTCCTAGATAATATTATGGTTAATTATTCTCAATGGCATACTCAAAGATCTACTAATAAAAAGGTGCATGCTATAGAAGAAATCAATGTTTTGAGTGGAAAGATGGATGAACTTATGAAATTGTTTGCTAATAAAAGTGTTTATTCTAATCCTAATGATATGCCTTTGTCTACTTTGATTTAGTATAATAATGAATCTATGGATGTGAATTTTGTTGGTAGGAACAATTTTGGTAATAACGCATATAGAGGTAATTTTAATCCTAGGCCGTTTCCTAGTAAATCCTCTAATAATTATGGTAATTCCTACAATAATTCTTATGGAAATTATAATAAGATTCCCTCTGATTTTGAATCTAATATTAAAGAATTTATTAGTTCGCAAAAGAGTTTCAATGCTTTGATTGAATAAAAATTGTCTAAGATTGATGAGTTGGCCAGGAATGTGGATAGAATTTCTCTTGATGTTGATTATTTGAAACTTAGATCTATTCCACCTAAGAATGATATCAATGAGTCTCTCAAAGCTATGAGAATTTCCATTGATGAGTGTAAAGAAAGAACCACTAGGATGCGTGCTAAAAAAGATTGCTTTGTGAAAGCGTGTTCTTCTAGTTTCCATGATAATAAAGATGAAGATATAAAAGTTATTGATGTGTCACCTATTAAATCTTTGTTTTGCAATATGAATCTTGATAATTATGGGACTGGAGATGAGTCAACTTTAGTTAGAAGGCGTCCCAATGATAGGAGTTTTTAGATCTTGATGCAAAAATTGATAAAAGTGGGATTGGAGAGGTCAAAACTTTAAATAGCAATGAACCCACTATCTTGGATTTCAAGGAATTTTATTATGATTATTTTTCTTTAATATATTGTATTTCCTTGTTGCAATCCGTGCTAAATTCTCCGCATGCTTATAGCCAAAATAAAGCTTTTACTAAACATATCGTTGATGCTTTAATGCAATCTTATGAAGAAAAGCTTGAATTGCAAGTTTCTATCCCTAGAAAACTTCATAATGAGTGGGAACCTACTATTAAATTAAGATTAAAGATCATGAATGCTTTGCTTTATGTGATTTGGGTGCTAGTGTTTCCACGATTCCTAAAACTTTGTGTGATTTGCTAGGTTTCCGTGAATTTGATGATTGTTCTTTAAACTTGCATCTTGCGTATTCCACCATTAAGAAACCTATGGGAAGAATTAATGATGCTCTTATTTTTGCAAATAGTAATTATGTGCCCGTAGATTTCGTTGTTCTTGATATAGATTGCAATCCTACATGCCCTATTATTCTTGGTAGACCTTTCCTTAGAACGATTGGTGCAATTATTGATATGAAGGAAGGGAATATTAGATTCCAATTTCCATTAAGGAAGGGAATGGAACACTTTCCTAGAAAGAAAATTAAATTACCTTATGAATATATTATGAGAGACACTTATGGATTGCATACCAAAGATGACAATACATCGATCTATCCTTGCTTTTTATGCCTAGCTAGGGGCGTTAAACGATAGCGCTTGTTGGGAGGCAACCCAATTTTATTTTTGTTTCTTGCTTTTTGATTCTGTTTAGTAATAAATAATTCATCTAGCCTCTTTTTAGATGTGGTTTTATGCTTTTAATTTGTGTTTGTGCCAAGTAGAACCTTTGGGAAGACTTGGGGAAAGTCTTTGCGATCTTGCTGTAAAAACAGAAACTTTAGCGCTCACGAGATTTGCTGCCATTTTTTACTGTAGAGTGCTATTTAGTAACTGCTTTTTGAAGATGATTAATAGATGAATTCCTCACGTCCAGAAATTTATTTTAGAATGTCTGGGGTTCCAGAAGTATTCGAAACCTACAGATTACTACAGACTGTTCTGTTTTTGACAGATTCTGTTTTTCGTGTGTTGTTTGCTTATTTTGATGAATCTATGGCTAGTAATAGAGTTTATGAAGCATAGATAGGTTGAAATACATTAGGTTTAACACCAATATAAATAAATAATGAGTTCATTACAGTACCTTGAAGTGTTGGTTTGTTTTCTTTTACCAACGGAGCTTACAAGATTTTCTTTTAAGTTTTGTGTTGTGAAGTTTTCAAGTTTTGGGTAAAGATTTGATGGATTATGGAACAAGGAGTGGCGAGAGCCTAAGCTTGGGGATGCCCAAGGCACCCCAAGGTAAAATTCAAGGACAACCAAAAGCCTAAGCTTGGGGATGCCCCGGAAGGCATCCCCTCTTTCGTCTTCGTCTATCGATAACTTTACTTGAAGCTATATATTTATTCACCACATGATATGTGTTTTGCTTGGAGCGTCTTTTATGATTTGAGTCTTTCATTTTAGATTACAACAATAATCCTTTCTGTACACACCTTTTGGGAGAGACACACATGAATCGGAATTTATTAGAATACTCTATGTGATTCACTTATACGTTTTGAGCTAGATAATTTTGCTCTAGTGCTTCGCTTATATCTTTTAGAGCACGATGGTGGTTCTAAATAATAGAAATTATTGATCCCTCATGGTTCACTCATATTATTTTGAGAGTCCTTTAGAACAGCATGTTAATTTGCTTTGGTTATGAATTTAGTCCTAATATGATAGGCATCCAAGATGGGTATAATAAAAACTATCATAAAAAGTGCATTGAATACTATGAGAAGTTTGATACTTGATGATTTTTTTGAGATATGAAGGTGGTAATATTAGAGTATGCTAGTTGAGTAGTTGTGAATTTGATAAATACTTGTTCTAAAGTTTGCGATTCCCGTAGCATGCACGTATGGTGAACCGTTATGTGATGAAGTCGTAGCATGATTTATTTATTGATTATCTCCCTTATGAGTGGCGGTCGGGGACGAGCAATGGTCTTTTCCTACCAATCTATCCCCCTAGGATCATGCGTGTAGTACTTTGTTTCAATAACAAATAGATTTTTGCAATAAGTATGTGAGTTCTTTATGACTAATGATGAGTCCATGGATTATACGCACTCTCACCCTTCCACCATTGCTAGCCTCTCTAGTACCGCGCAACTTTCACCGGTACCATAAACCCACCATATATCTTCCTCAAAACAGCCACCTTACCTACCTATTATGGCATTTCCATAGCCATTCCGAGATATATTGCCATGCAACTTTCCACCATTCCGTTATTATGACACGCTTCATCATTGTCATATTGCTTTGCATGATCATGTAGTTGACATTGTATTTGTGGCAAAACCACCGTTCATAATTCTTTCATACATGTCACTCTTGATTCATTGCATATCCCGGTACACCGCCGGAGGCATTCACATAGAGTCATATTTTGTTCTAAGTATCAAGTTGTAATTCTTTGAGTTGTAAGTAAATAAAAGTGTGATGATCATCAATATTAGAGCATTGTCCCATGTGAGGAAAGGATGATGGAGACTATGATTCCCCCACAAGTCGGGATGAGACTCCGGACGAAAAAAGAGGCCATTAAAAAAAAGAAGGCCCAAATAAAAAAATGAGAGAAAAAGAGAGAAGGGACAATGTTACTATCCTTTTTCCACACTTGTGTTTCAAAGTAGCACCATGATCTTCATGATAGAGAGTCATATGTTATCACTTTCATATACTAGTGAGATTTTTGCATTATAGAACTTGGTTTGTATATTCCAATGATGGGCTTCCTCAAATGCCCTAGGTCTTCGTGAGAAAGCAAGTTGGATGCACACCCACTTAATTTCTTTTGTTGAGCTTTCGTACACTTATAGCTCTAGTGCATCTATTGATGGGCATCTCCATAGCCCATTGATACGCCTAGTTGATGTGAGACTATCTTCTCCTTTTTGTCTTCTCCACAACCACCATTCTATTCCACATATAATGCTATGTCCATGGCTCACGCTCATGTATTGCGTGAAGATTGAAAAAGTTTGAGAACATCAAAAGTATGAAACAATTTCTTGGCTTGTCATCGGGGTTGTGCATGATTTAAATACTTTGTGTGGTGAAGATAGAACATAGCCAGACTATATGATTTTGTAGGGATAACTTTCTTTGGCCATGTTATTTTGAGAAGACATAATTGCTTAGTTAGTATGCTTGAAGTATTATTATTTGTGTGTCAACATTAAACTTTTGCCTTGAATCTTTCGGATCTGAATATTCATGGCACAATAAAGAGAATTACATTGAAGATTATGCTAGGTAGCATTCCACATCAAAAATTTTGTTTTAGAATTTACCTACTCGAGGACAAGCAGGAATTAAGCTTGGGGATGCTGATACGTCTCCAACGTATCTATAATTTTTGATTGTTCCATGCTATTATATTATCTGTTTTGGATGTTAATGGGCTTTATTTTACTCTTTTATATTATTTTTGGGACTAACCTATTAACCCAAGGCCCAGTGCAAATTGCTAATTTTTTGCCTATTTCAGTGTTTCGCAGAAAAGGAATATCAAACGGAGTCCAAACGGAATGAAACCTTCGGGAGCGTGATTTTTGGAACAAACATGATCCAGAGGACTTGGAGTGGACGTCAAGCAACCAACGAGGTGTCCACGAGGCAGGGGCCCGCCTACCCCCTTGGCGCGCCCTCCCCCCTCGTGGGCCCCTCGTGGCTCAACCGACCTACTTCTTCCTCCTATATATGTTCACATACCCCGAAAACATCCAGGAGCACCACGAAACCCTATTTCCACCGCCGCAACCTTTTGTACCCAAGAGATCCCATCTTAGGGCCTTTTCCGGAGCTCTGTCGGAGGGGCATTGATCACGGAGGGCCTCTACATCAACTCCATGGCCCCTCCGATGATGTGTGAGTAGTTTACTTCAGACCTTCGGGTCCATAGCTAGTAGATGGCTTCTTCTCTCTCTTTGGATCTGAATACCAAGTTCTCCTCGATCTTCTTGGAGATCTATTCGATGTAACTCTTTTTGCGGTGTGTTTGTCAAGATCCGATGAATTGTGGGTTTATGATCAAGTCTATCTATGAACAATATTTGATTCTTCTCTGAAATCTTTTATGCATGATTGGTTATCCTTGCAAGTCTCTTCGAATTATCAGTTTGGTTTGGCCTACTAGATTGATCTTTCTTGCAATGGGAGAAGTGCTTAGCTTTGCGTTCAATCTTGCGGTGCTCGATCCCAGTGACAGAAAGGGAAACGACACGTATTGTATTGTTGCCATCGAGGATAAAAATATGGGGTTTATATCATATTGCTTGAGTTTATCCCTCTACATCATGTCATCTTACCTAAGGCATTACTCTGTTCTTATGAACTTAATACTCTTGATGCATGCTGGATAGCCGTCGATGTGTGGAGTAATAGTAGTAGATGTAGGCAGGAGTCGATCTACTTGTCACGGACGTGATGCCTATATACATGATCATGCCTAGATATTCTCATAATTATTCGCTTTTCTATCAATTGCTCGACAGTAATTCGTTCACCCACTGTAATACTTATACTATCTTGAGAGAAGCCAGTAGTGAAACCTATGGCCCCCGGGTCTATTTTCCATCATACAAGTTTCCAATCTACTTTACTTTGCAATCTTTACTTTCAATCTATATCATAAAAATACCAAAAATATTTATCTTATCATTATTATCTCTATCAAATCTCACTCTCGTAAGTGACCGTGAAGGGATTGACAACCCCTTTATCGTGTTGGTTGCGAGGTTCTTATTTGTTTGTGTAGGTACGAGGGACTTGCGTGTGGCCTCCTACTGGATTGATACCTTGGTTCTCAAAAACTGAGGGAAATACTTACACTACTTTGCTGCATCACCCTTTCCTCTTCAAGGGAAAACCAACACAGTGCTCAAGAGGTAGCAACTATGATGCCTTCACACCGAGAGGGCCATAAAATATCTCTCCATCGCTGGTGGATCAAATCCCACTATTGAGCTATTTGGCCACTTGACAAACTTTCCGATGAACCTGTAATTTGTCATTATGATCGTCGTGTTACAGGTGACGTTTGAGCAAACCCAAATCCCATCGTACGGTAAGAAGTGACCACTATACTCTCATGGTCTAAGGAGAAAGATCACACGTTTACACTCCATGTTATTACAATTGAATACAGACGATATTAATCCAATTCACAACAAATAAGTTTGGTTCGGTTCAATATGATTGCTCTTCCAACGTCAGCATCTCAATGTTGTTTTAGGACTAATGTTACACTTAATGATATCCTAAGATCCGTAAAATGTAATCACCAATAACACTCGAGCTAGTCCAAGAGGCAAGACTAGGAACCTTTTAGTTAACCGTTTACAATTCCACACGTGCATATGAGTTTTCCATTGAATCACATATTCTAGGATTATAGCAGTTATATCATAGAATATAAACTCTATAATTATGAATATGAAAATATAATAATACAAATATTATTGCCTCTAGGGCATATTTCCAACACTTTGGTGATTAAGAAATGGACCAGAAAGGATTCTTGCGTTTTTCCCCAGAGGTGACCCTGAGTTATCAAATACACAGGAGGACAGTGGCCTTTAAGCTAGGGTCTCAAACAAGCTTTTTCTAAAGAATTAATTCGAGCTTTTGACCAGATCGTAAATCAAATAGACGTAGGAAGAACACTTATAATAAAAGTAGGCATGGGTACGAGGTCTTATGCTTACAACCATATATTTGTGATGGGACCAAATATGATCTTAATTTGTGCTCTGGAAGTAACCCATCAAGATGTGCTTGTTAGGTATCGAAGTGGAGGATGTGGCCAAATTACATATTGATCTGCGCATGTCCAGCATCAAGAGTTAGTTGTCGAACCGGCATACCTATCCGTCGCACGGGGTTGCCTCGATAATTAAGATTGCAATAATCAGACAAAAGCATTGGGCGTTTAATGACCACACCTCTTGAATCCCCAGGGATAGGATCCATGTTATCGTACTAAACTTTTCTGTCACCGGTGTTCACAATAAAACTTCATAGTCTCCCTACCCTTAGCCTCTCCGTGGCTCGTTCTCCATGATCTTTGGTACCTCCTTGGATGAAGACCACAAATGAGACAAGAGACAACTTCCGAAACAATTTTATGTTACACCTACAAGACATTAATTCAAGGCCCTTGCCTCAACCCATACCTTACCGGACTACTCACACATGGAGATCAGATCACACGAAAAACACAACATGAAGATAGATTGACTGATAATATGTCTTACAATGGATGCCGTGTGTGATACACGATTACAAGTATGACTAGATCGCCGAGAACTATGTTGGAGATAAGGTGGTGGCTATGGATATGGAAATGACAACGTATAGGGTTGATGGGGATGATGATGAATGGTTGTTCTGCTCCCCCCACGATGTTTTGTTATCCATTTGGCGTCGGCCCCTTTATAAAGGTAGTTCAGGTGGACGTGGAGCCTTGATTTCCGCACCAAATGACTGCTCATACGAGCAGATGTGGTCATATGCAGTGTCATCTTTTGATTTGTTTTCTCTAGTGCGCCACCCACTTGATCCCCTCTATCTCCACTTTACTCCTTTCCAAGTATTGGCTTGATTTTGTCCATCCATATCCCATTTCCTATGGAAACAAAATAAATAAAGGATTTTTGGAATCCTATGCATTCATGAAGGAAATATGCCCTAGAGGCAATAATAAAGTTATTATTTATTTCCTTATATCATGATAAATGTTTATTATTCATGCTAGAATTGTATTAACCGGAAACTTAGTACATGTGTGAATACATAGACAAACAAAGCATCACTAGTTTGCCTCTACTTGACTAGCTCATTGAATCAATGATGGTTATGTTTCCTAACCATAGACATGAGTTGTCATTTGATTAACAGGATCACATCATTAGAGAATGATGTGATTGACTTGACCCATCCGTTAGCTTAGCACGATGATCGTTTAGTTTGTTGCTATTGCTTTCTCCATAACTTATACATGTTCCTATAACTATGAGATCATGCAACTCCCGAATACTTAAGGAACACTTTGTGTGCTACCAAACGTCACAAAGTAACTGGGTGATTATAAAGGTACTCTACAGGTGTCTCCAATGGTGTTTCTTGAGTTGGCATATATCGAGATTAGGATTTGCCACTCCGAGTATCAGAGAGGTATCTCTGGGCCCTCTCGGTAATGCACATCACTATAAGCCTTGCAAGCATTGTGACTAATGAGTTAGTTGCGGGATGATGCATTACAAAACGAGTAAAGAGACTTTCTGGTAACGAGATTGAACTAGGTATTGAGATACCGGCGATCGAATCTCGAGCAAGTAACATACCGATGACAAAGGGAACAACGTATGTTGTTATGCGTTTTGACCGATAAAGATCTTCGAAGAATATGTAGGAACCAATATGAGCATCCAGGTTCCTCTATTGGTTATTGACCTGAAGTGAGTCTCGGTCATGTCTACATAGTTCTCGAACCCGTAGGGTCCGCATGCTTAACGTTCAGTGACGATCGGTATTATGAGTTTATGTGTTTTGATGAACCGAAGGTTGTTCGGAGTCCCGAATGTGGTCATGGGCATGACGAGGAGTCTCGAAATGGTCGATACATAAAAATCGATATATTGGACGCCTATGTTTGGACATCGGAATGGTTCCGAGTGGTTCGGGCATTTTTCCGGAGTACTTGGAGGTTACCGGAATCCCCCGGGAGAAGTTATGGGCCTTATAGGCCATAAGAAGGAAGCACACCGGCCCACAAGGGGCTGGTGCGCCCCCCTTGGGCAGGAGGCCGAATTGGAATAGGTTTGGGGAGGCCTTTCCTTCTCTCCTACTCCTCCTTTCCTTCCTCTCCTACTTCAACTAGGGAAGGGGGGAATCCTACTCCCGGTGGGAGTATGACTCCCCTAGGGCGCGCCATAGAGAGGGCCGGCCCCTTCCCTCCTCCACTCCTTTATATACGGGGGAGGGGGCACCCGATGGACACACAAGTTGATCATTGATCTCTTAGCCATGTGCGGTGCCCCCTCCACCATAATCCACCTCGGTCATATCATCGTAGTGCTTAGGTGAAGCCCTGCGACGGTAGCTTCATCACCATCGTCATCACGTCGTCGTGCTGATGAAGCTCTCCCTCGACACTCAGCTGGATCGAGAGTTCGTGGGACGTCACCGAGCCGAACGTGTGCAGATCACGGAGGTGTCGTACCTTAGGTACTAGGATCGGTCGGATCATGAAGACGTACGACTACATCAACCGCGTTATCATAACACTTCCGCTTACGGTCTACGAGGGTACATGGACAACACTCTTCCCCTCCCGTTTCTATGCATCACCATGATCTTGCGTGTGTGTAGGACATTTTTTGAAATTACTGCGTTCCCCAATAGTGGCATCTGAGCCAGGTTTATGCGTAGATGTTATATGCATGAGTAGAACACAAATGAGTTGTGGGCGTGGGTATAGACATATTTCTTGCCATCACTAGTTAATTCTTGATTCGGCAGTATTGTTGGATGAAGCGGCCCAGACCAACATTACGCATACGCTTACGCGAGACTGGTTCTACCGACGTGCTTCGCACACAGGTGGCTGGTGGGTGTCAGTTTCTCCAACTTTAGTTGAATCAGATTCAATGAACAGGGTTCTTTCTGAAGATCAAAAAGCAATCACTATACCGCGTTGTGGTTTTTTTATGCATGGGTAATAACGGTTCTTGCTCAGCCCGTAGCAGCCACATAAAACTTGCAACAACAAAGTAGAGGACGTCTAACTTGTTTTTGCAGGGCATGTTGTGATGTGATATGGTCAAGACATGATGCTAAATTTTATTGTATGAGATGATCATGTTTTGTAACACAGTTATCGGCAACTGGCAGGAGCCATATAGTTGTCGCTTTATTGTATGAAATGCAATCGCCATGTAATTGCTTTACTTTATCACTAAGTGGTAGCGATAGTCGTAGAAGCAATAGTTGGCGAGACGACAACGATGCTTCGATGGAGATCAAGGTGTCAAGCCGGTGACGATGTGATAATGATGGTACTTATGCCTCTTCCAAAATCTATCTTCCCTAATTGGTGTGTACTTGCAAACTCTATGCACTCCACAAAAATCGACATGCTTATAAGAGACATTCTCATCATGACTAGTGCAATCATCATTAGTACTATGGATATTCAAAGAGTTCATACTAATAACATTGCAATCATGCTCATCATTCAAAGATTTAGTGCCAAACATTTTAATGCATTCTTCTTCTAACACTTTGGCACAATTTTCCTTTCCATCATACTCACAAAAGATATTAAAAAGATGAAGCGTATGAGTCAAACTCAATTCCATAATTTTTTGTCGTTTTCTTTTATAAACTAAACTAGTGCTAAAACAAGAAATAAGAAGATTCGATTGCAGGATCTAAAGATATACCTTCAAGCACTCACCTCCCCGGCAACGGCGCCAGAAAAGAGCTTGATGTCTACTACACAACCTTCTTCTTGTAGACGTTGTTGGGCCTCTAAGTGAAGAGGTTTGTAGGACAGTAGCAAATTTTCCTCAAGTGGATGACCTAAGGGTTATCAATCTGTAGGAGGCGTAGGATGAAGATGGTCTCTCTCAAGCAACCCTGCAACCAAATAACAAAGAGTCTCTTGTGTCCCCAACACACCCAATACAATGGTAGATTGTATAGGTGCACTAGTTCAGCGAAGAGATGGTGATAAAAGTGGTATATGGATGGTAGATAAAGGTTTTTGTAATCTGAAAATATAAAAACAGTAAGGTAACTAATGATAAAAGTGAGCACAAACGGTACTGCAATGCTAGGAAACAAGGCCTAGGGTTCATACTTTCACTAGTGCAAGTTCTCTCAACAATAATAACATAATTGGATCATATAACTATCCCTCAACATGCAACAAAGAGTCACTCCAAAGTCACTAATAGCGGAGAACAAACGACGAGATTATGGTAGGGTACGAAACCACCTCAAATTTACCCTTTCTGATCGATCTATTCAAGAGTCCTTAGTAAAATAACATGAAGCTATTCTTTCCGTTCAATCTATCATAGAGTTCGTACTGGAATAACACCTTAAGACACAAATCAACCAAAACCCTAATGTCACCTAGATACTCCAATGTCACCTCAAGTATCCGTGGGTATGATTATATGATATGCATCACACAATCTCAGATTCATCTATTCAAACCAACACAAAGTACTTCAAAGAGTGCCCCAAAGATTCTACCAGAGAGTCAAGACGAAAACGTGTGCCAACCCCTATGCATAGATTCATGGGCGGAACCCGCAAGTTGATCACCAAAACATACATCAAGTGGATCACGTGATATTGTCACATCCTAGTTAGCCATGCATTAGAGTGTTGCATCATGTTTACTTTTTCATCAGAAACCTGAAATGGGGATGACAGAACCCCCAGTCCCCTCTGAAACCAATTAGGGTTTGCTAAAAACATTTTCAATGAACCTGAAATGCCCTTCCAAAATGCCCATCATTTTTGTCTTGGTTCAGAACCTCTGCCGAAAGTGGTGCACATTTTCCTAGGCCATCCTAGGGTTTTTGAATTAAATCATAAATATTTGAATTTGGGCATTTAAAATTATATAAAATATTTAAATGCTCAAATATCTCCAAACTAAAATGTTTCATGTTGGAAAAAATCCAACTATGGACCAGGAGTAGTTTGGTGATTTTTGAAGTTGCCTAGGTATTTTATTAAATTCAACAAAGTTGCAGAGGTATTAAAAAACAGAAAACGGAAGAAAATGGAAAAAAAACTTACCTGTCGCCCAGCACCGGCCCACCTGCCGGCCCAGCCCAGCACCGCGCCAGCGAGCTGCTTCCGGCCAGGCAGGCAGGCAGGTGCTCGACGGCGAGCACCGCATGGGTGCCACGCACCTGCTCGCCGCCTCGCCGCCTCCCTCGCCCGGCTAACGCCGTGGATCGGCCTCCCTCTCTCCCCCGAACCCCCCAGACACCCCCTCTCCTCTCCAGCTCCTCCCCCTCGCACGCCCCAGCCATGGCCGACGCCATCGCCGCCACCCCCTCGCCGTAGCCACGCCCTCCGTCCACCCCACGCCGTGCCACCGTGTCCAGGAGCTCCGCCGCCGTCCACTTCATCGAGCTAGCCGAGCCCCGTGTGCTCGTGCGGCCCGAGACCACCGCACCGACCTCGCCCGAGCTCACCGTCGCCGGAGATCCCCTTCAACGCCGTCGCCGCCTCAGCTCGTCCCCGACCTCGCCGGTGGCCTCTACGGGAGCGCTGTGAGCCTAGCTACTCCTCCGACCCTCTCTCTCTCATTCCTGAGCCGTGTAGCCACCGCACGAGGATCACACGCCCGCACCGCCGCGGATCTCGTCGCCGACGTGCTTCCGGCCACACTCCGGCCACAAGATGGTGTCCATCTTACTCACCGAGTCCCGCAGCACCTAGCTAGCCACTCCACGAGCCTCACCGACCCCTCTAGCGCCAAGTTCATCTTCGACCGAACCCCGGTGGCCGCCAAAGTCATCGCCGGCGCCAACTCCGGCCACCCCGACCCCAACGGACTCCACCAAGAGCTGCGGCTTGTCCTCAGCTCCACTCCGGTGGTCTCCGCGGCCCATTTGGTGGCCGAAATGGCCAAAACCACTCCCGCCGCCGCGTCGGGCTCGCCGGCGGCTAAACGCCGGCGCCGCTGGCATTGACTTTGACCACGGGTGGGCCCTGGTTGACTCCCCTGAGTCAATGACAGGTGGGGCCCAGCCCTGTTAATTAAACATGTTTAGTTTTAATTAAACTTTAATTAAAATAATCACCCTGACATGCGGGACCCACTGTCAGGTTTGACCCAGACCTGTTCCGTTGACCTGCTGACGTCACACTGACGTCAGGCTGACGCAATAATGATTTTCTGGAATTATTCTAATATAGGAAATTCCAGAATATAATTTAAACTTCAAAAATTCATAACTTTTATTCTGTAACTCCAAATCAGACAAATTATATATGAAAAATGATCAGAAAAATCCAATCTATCCATCTGTACTATTTTCATGCATGACTAAACAAGTTAACTTGATGTTTAATGCAGAACAAGGAAAAGCACTTTAAAAGGCCATGGTTGAGTTTGAAATTAGAATCTTTGATTCAAATTTGTCCAAACCCTTCTGGTTTTAGTTGCATTAGCCCAACACACTCATATTGCCATGTTTCATGCATGCATCATATTGTTGCACATTGTTTGGTGATGGTTGTGTATCGGTGTCCTTTGCGACAGGTTCTGCCTCCGAGGAGTACCGTGGTTACCCTAACGAAGAACCGTATCAGTGCATCGAACCATCAGGCAAGCAACCAACCATTTGATCATATCGATACAATCCCATGTTCTCGCTCCTGCTCTCTTTTACTGCATTAAGACAACGCGTCTCAAACTGCTGTGTGCTACGGTAGTTGAACCCACTTCCTCTGCATGACCTGTCATTGCCACAGTAACTAGATGAAACCCACTAGCATGTGTAGGAGTTGATTGAGCCATATGTATGTGTTGTTCCTACCTTGCTATGCCTGCTATGCTTAGAGTCGTGTCAGGTCTGGCTCATCTGGGTGATGGGCTAGAGTGAAATGATTATGTCGGTAATGAGAGTGGTGTGGTGAACACGATTTGGTAAAGGTATCGATGAGAGGCCATGTAGGAGTACATGGTGGGTTGTTTCATTGAAGCCAACCTTAAGCACTGAGATCTGTATGTGTGATTTAAGAATCAGCTACTACCATGCATTGGGCCCGAAACCAATGGACCCTCTCGACTTCTTATTCACCCTAGTTCTCTGTCCAGGAGTTGCAAGTAGTTTCTGGTGTTTGTAGCCTACTGGAGGCCGTGGACAGCGCTGACCGTAGGGGTGGGCTGTGATGCGGTAGGTACGTGGCCGGGTGTACCGAATACCCGTTAGGTATCTCGGGAACCCTGTTCACATCGTTCGGGGCCGTATGGGAAACCTCGGCCGGACTCCCTGCGGATGGAACCTGGATAGGCGATAAACCTGGACTGGAGGCTTAGGTGATTAGGTAGGTCGTGGCCGACACCCACGTTGGGCTTCCGCTTGAAGGTTGCCGAGTACATGTCGTGTAAACGACGGTAAGAGGTGAGAGCGTGTATGAAGAAGTACACCCCTGCAGGGTTAACATGATCTATTCGAATAGCCGTGTCCGCGGTAAAGGACTACTTGGTTGCCTATACAGTTCATAGACAAGTAAATGGAAACTACTAAAAGCCTCAAGATAAGTGTGAGTGCCGAGGATGGCTCTTCCGTAGGAAGACGGAGGCGGATCCTCGGTAGTGTATTGAAGTGGTGAGTAGTGGACTCGTGTGCGCAAAACCATTTCAAGTTGGAGTATCGTAGGATAGTCTAGCCAAGAGTCAAAGCTGGCTTGCTGCAATAACTCCACCAACCCTTCTTGATAATATGCATGTATGTAGGATCTGATGTAAGTCTTGCTGAGTACCTTTGTACTCATGTTGCTATAATTTACATTTTACAGAAGACGCTGCAACCCCTTCTGATGGGTTCTACGTAGACGTTGACATCAACGAGTAGGCTAAAGGCCCAGGTGGTGATCCTGAGCTTATGAAGGACCACGTAGTATAGCTAGGCTTTCCAAGCCTCTTTTATTTTACTAGTTGTCTGTACTCAGACAAGTTACTTCCGCTGCTGGTTTGTATGACTGTATGACTTGAATGTTGGGTCGTGAGACCCGTACCTTGCTGTATGTTATGTATGGCTCCCTGAGCCTTAAATAAAGTACTTGTGTCGTAGAGTCATGTTGTGATGCTTCGTTGTATTTGCACATATCGAGCATATTGTGTGTATGATTGAAATGCTTGGTATGTGTGGGATCTGACTACCTAGTTGTTTATCTTTAGTAGCCTCTCTTACCGGGAAATGTCTCCTAGTGTTACCGCTGAGCCATGGTAGCTTGCTACTGCTCTGGAACACTTAGGCTGGCCGGCATGTGTCCTTCTTCGTTCCTGTGTCTGTCCCTTCGGGGAAATGTCACGCATTGAGTACCGGAGTCCTGCTAGCCCAGTGCTACAGCCCGGACCCACTTGCTGATGACCGACACGTTCGAAGCTGGGTCATGGATGCCTGTCCCTGTAAGTCTGTGCCACTTTGGGTTTACGACTAGTCATGTCAGCCCGGGCTCCTTATCATATGGATGCTAGCGACACTATCATATACGTGAGCCAAAAGGCGCAAACGGACCCGGGCAAAGGTAAGGCGACACCCGTGGGGATACCGTGCGTGAGGCCGCAAAGTGATATGAGGTGTTACCGGCTAGATCGATGTGACATCGAGTCGGGGTCCTGAGAGCGTTGGTATCAGAGCCGGACTGCCTGTAGGTTCTCCAAGCCAAACTGGTCGATGTTGAGTCTAGAAATTCTTTAGTTATATGTAGGGGTATTGTTTGTGGGTTGGAACGTAAGGCTCTTTTTACTCCTTTATCTTATGACATTCTGATCTGAGTCAGTCTATTCTTCCACCGGGGGTTAAGGAATTAGGATCTATTCTCTCTATTAGGTTCACGTGTTACTAATCAGTAGTACCTTATAAGTTTGATGGATACAAGCCTAGTTCAATCCTATTACCACATTATGTTGCTAGGATGGACTCAGAACTTTGATATGATGATGTTGAGTGTGTATGAAATCCTTTGTCAAATGTCTCAAAATCCTTCTTGAGCATTTACAGCTGTTATGCTGCCGAAATTTTGCTAGAAATTCTAATGCCCTTGCATTATGATTGTGCTTTCAGATGGCCACTCGCGACCTCAATCAAGTGGTTCGCCTGACACGATGCCTAGATGTACCCGGTCATACCGCCATGTTGGTCAGGGTAATGACCGAGGCTGGATACCGCTGGTATCCTGAGTACACGGTCGAAGAGCAATTTCGGGACTTCAATCAAAGCCAGTATCTCTGCACTGTCAGGATATTTCCATCTTATCCTGGATCCACCGAGCCCCTTCACTGCTCCTATGGACTCGGGGTTACTATTGAGATGGTTGTGCAGGACGCCGCCTACTCTATGATGACCATCATGCGAGTCAGATCTGGTCTATTTCGGGACTCTGATTTCCGGTATATGCCAGGATCACTTCCGGGAGCACAAGGGTATCTCCAGGCTATCTATGCTGACCCCACCCAGGAGGATTCACGGACTCGCACCACTGCTGAGATGCTCGAGGATAAGGACCGTGAAAATCGGGCCTTGAGGTTAGAGCTCTTCAATACCCGTGCTGACCACTGGGCCACTTTGACTCGGTTTGCACCGGCGGTGCAAGCTGGATATTCGGATATGCGCGATCTCTATCCTGTGAGATCTGCTCTGCCAGACGTGATGGGTTGGCGTGATGTAGGAGGCATCACCCCACCTCGCGGTCCTCGCAGGCCATCGTCTGTTGGTTCAAGACCTCATCCTAGCCCCTATGGTCCACAAGCTCCGCGAGATCGTCTGTTTCCGGATGATCATGTTGAGCTTCCAGGCTATGGAGGTGACTTCTACGAGGACTACTACGGATCGGTCTGAGTTAGTGGTAGTATCACTAGTTTGCACTAGCTGTGTCGTCTATCGTCCCGCGTGACTCGTGGGATATGACCTAGTTTGTACTCTTTCCGGAGATGTAGAAAAACAATGTATAGGAGCTTGGGATGCCTCCGATGAGATGTAATCCTCTTTTCACCGTAATAGTACTTCGTTTGGTCTTGTACTAAACCCTGTATGGTGTGTATGATGATGGAATAAAGAAGCAGTTTCTGTATCTACCATGTCATACGGATGATCATCTTGCATATCGAGTTATCCCTTACATTTTGTATCCTATGTCGGAATTTATCATCCTGACTAAATCATTGTCTTGTTTACCTAGGATGGTCAACACGCGCACTAACCCTGCTCCTCAAGAGCAGGCCGAAGGCAGTGAAGTCAGGGATGCAAATCTGCCTCATCCCCCTTCCCTAGCCGAGGTTATGATGGAAGCTGAGAGAAACAAGCGGGAGACCAACCGTTTGTTGGAGCGTATTGAACAGAACACGGCACACCATCAGAGGACTAATGTGGTGTCACTCAGTGATTTTATCAAATTACATCCACCCACGTTCCACCACTCCGTCGAGCCTCTCGACGCTGATGACTGGCTTCGCAGTATCTCTCACAAACTGCGTTCCACGCTGGTAGCGGAGGCTGACAAGGTCACCTTTGCTGCATATCATCTTGAAGGCCCCGCCAGTCTATGGTGGGAGAATTATGGAGCTATGCGCCCAGCGGGTCATGTTACTACTTGGGCTGAATTCAGTGAGGCTTTCCGTGAACATCACATTCCGGAGGGTCTCATGGACCGTAAACGTGAGGAATTTTGCAATTTCACCCAAGGCCGACTCTCTGTGGATGCTTACAGCAGGGAGTTTGGTAACCTCGCACGATATGCAACCGAGGAAGTTTCTACTGACGCCAAGAAGCAAGCAAGGTTCCGTAAGGGACTTAGTCCTGAGCTTCGCTGCGACCTCCGTCTGCATGAGTGCACATCTTTTCAGAAACTTGTCAACAAGGCCATCAGTGCTGAAACTGGTCAGACTGATTATGATGCAACACGCAAGCATGGCCGTGACATGGGTTCCTCATCCGGTGCTGGTCCTCAGAAGCGCCGCGTGTGGGTGCCCAACACCGCCCTGCCACCCAGGTTCACACCGAGGCCATCTTTCCAGGCGCCTCGCCCTGTTCAACAGTCTGCACCAGCCAAGCCCTATGGGGGTCCAACCAACAATGCTCCCCCACGTACCAGCTCCGTGACATGTTTCAAGTGTGGGGAATCTGGCCACTATATGCGTGAGTGTCCCCAGACCAACCCCAACCAGTCTGCTAAAGCTGTTGGCCGTGGCAAGCCGACAGGAAAAGTATTCCACGCCAAGCCGGTCACCGCCTCACGTGGCCATGTCAACTGTATCTCTGCCGAAGAAGCTCAAGAAGATCCCAACGTCGTTCTCGGTACGCTCCTTGTTAATTGCCACCCGACATCTGTTCTTTTCGATACAGGAGCCTCTCATTCATTTATATCCGAGAACTATGCTCGTTTGCATAACACCGCATTCTGTGACATGCCATCCACTATGGAAATTTCTACTCCCGGTTCTAGATGGCAGACCTCTAGGGTAAGTTATGGAAATGAAATCCAAGTCGACAGACTTGTTTTTCTTGCATCTTTGATAGCTCTCAAATCTTCAGATATTAATATTATTTTGGGTATGGACTGGATGTCAGCTCATCATGCCAAAATTGATTGCTTCTCTAGGACCGTTCAACTCACTCACCCTTCGGGCAAGATAGTCAATGTCTTGACCCGATTAGCCAAGCGACAATTATATTCTCTTAACGCCAGCCCTTTGCCAGACCTTGAGGACGTTCCGGTAGTCCGTGACTTCCCGGATGTCTTCCCAGAGGAATTGCCAGGTGTTCCACCTGACAGGGATGTCGAGTTCGTAATAGACCTCATCCCAGGAACCGTGCCGATTGCTAGAAGACCCTATAAGATGGCACCCCTAGAACTAGCCGAGCTTAAGAAACAACTCGATGAGTCCTTGAAAAAGGGTTTCATCCGACCTAGTTCATCTCCGTGGGCTTGCCCCGTCCTATTTGTCAAGAAGAAGGATGGTACGGACCGGATGGTTGTGGATTATCGACCTGTCAATTTGGTCACAATCAAGAACAAATATCCGCTCCCCAGGATCAACGACCTGTATGATCAGCTCGCTGGATCCTCAGTCTTCTCCAAGATGGATTTGAGGTTGGGCTACCATCAAATCAAAATCAGAAACGGGGACATTCCTAAAACGGCCTTTGTTACTCGTTATGTCCAGTACGAGTACACCGTCATGTCCTTCGGCTTAACCAACGCTCCAGCCACCTTCTCTCGGTTAATGAACTCAATCTTCATGGAGTATTTGGATAAATTAGTCGTGGTTTACCTCGATGATATACTCATCTACTCCAAGAACGAGGAAGAACATGCCGAACATCTAAGGCTAGTGTTGAAGAAACTTCAAGAGCATCGCCTTTATGCCAAATTTTCTAAATGTGAATTCTGGTTGTCAGAAGTGACCTATCTGGGTCATGTAATATCTGGTAAAGGTATTGCTGTTAACCCTGAGTGAGTACAAGCCGTCCTTAATTGGACTCCACCTGAATCGGTCAAGCAAGTTCGGAGTTTTCTGGGCTTAGCGAGCTATTGCCGTCGCTTCGTCGAAAACTTCTCCAAAGTTGCAAAACCTCTAACCGAACTCCTCAAGAAAGATAAGAAGTTTGAATGGACTCCACAATGTGAGCACAGCTTTCAGGAACTAAAAAGACGCCTGACTTCTGCTCCCGTACTGGTACCGCCAGACTTCTCCAAGGACTTTGTTATCTACTGCGACGCCTCGCGACAAGGACTAGGTTGCATTCTCATGCAAGATCGACACGTAATTGCCTATGCTTCACGGCAATTGCACCCACATGAGGAGAATTATCCTACTCATGATCTAGAGCTTGCAGCCGTAGTCTATGCACTTAAGACCTGGCGACATTACCTCCTCGGTAATCGTTGCGAAATATTCACTGATCACCAAAGCCTGAAGTACATTTTCACCCAACCGGATTTAAATCTCAGGCAAAGACGTTGGGTTGAGTTGATCACAAACTTCGACTTAGGAATAACCTACACCCCAGGGAAAGCCAACATCATGGCTGATGCGCTAAGTCGTAAATCTTATTGCAACAACCTGATGTTACAACAAAGTCAACCGCTTCTCCATGAGGAATTTCGGAAGCTTAACCTTCACATTGTTCCTCAAGGTTTTCTTTCCACCTTTGTGGCAAAACCTACCCTTACGGATCAGATTATCAAAGCACAGAAGGTAGATCTGGGAATCTCCTGCATCAAGAGAAACATAAAGAAAGGAATTGCGAATTGTTTCTCCATTAATGATCAAGGGGTCGTATACTTCGGGAATCGACTAGTGGTTCCCAAAGTGCGAAACCTGAGGCGATTGATTCTTAAGGAAGCTCATGAATCTCCTCTCTCCATTCATCCCGGTAGTACTAAGATGTATCAGGACCTACGCCAGAGGTTCTGGTGGACTAGGATGAAGAGAGAAATTGCTCAGTATATTGCTAATTGCGACGTCTGTCGTCGTGTAAAAGCAGAGCATCAACGGCCTGCTGGCACCCTTCAACCCTTAGCTATTCCTGAATGGAAATGGGATAAAATTGGTATGGACTTCATTACCGGTTTTCCCAGGACCAAGAGAGGGAATAATGCTATCTTCGTCGTTGTCGATCGTCTTTCCAAAGTAGCCCATTTCCTACCTGTTCGTGAGAGTATAACCGCTAGTCAATTGGCAGACTTATACATCTCCCGTATAGTGTCTCTCCATGGTGTTCCTTTGGAAATTAACTCGGATCGAGGAAGTCTTTTCACCTCTCGATTTTGGGAAAGCTTCCAAAATGCTATGGGAACCCGTCTCTCCTTTAGCACCGCCTTCCACCCTCAGTCGAGTGGTCAAGTGGAACGCGTCAACCAGATTCTAGAAGACATGCTTCGAGCCTCTGTTATCTCATTCGGAATGGATTGGGAGAAGTGCCTTCCATTTGCCGAATTCGCTTACAACAACAGCTATCAATCTAGCTTGGGTAAATCCCCTTTTGAAGTTCTCTATGGACGACGGTGTCGAACACCCCTTAACTGGTCAGAGACCGGGGAAAGACAATTCTTTGGCCCGGATATGATTCAGGAAGCAGAAGATCAAGTTCGCATCGTTCGTGAAAAGTTGAAAACAGCCCAATCTCGTCAAAAGAGTCAATATGACCGAAAACATAAGGCTATGACTTTCGAGGTTGACGAGAAGGCTTATCTTCGGGTCACCCCTCTGAAGGGAACCCATCGTTTCGGTATTAAAGGCAAATTGGCTCCTCGTTACATTGGACCTTTTCGCATTCTCGCCAAACGAGGAGAAGTTGCCTACCAGTTGGAACTACCTCCGCACCTCTCCAGAGTCCACGATGTCTTCCACGTTTCTCAACTCAGGCGTTGCTTCTCGGATCCTATCCGTGGAGTGGACCACGAAACGCTTGATCTCCAAGATAATCTTACATATCGAGAGTACCCCATTCGTATCCTCGATCAGGCCGAGCGTACCACTCGACGTCATAATATCAAGTTTCTCAAAGTACAATGGTCGCACCATTCTGAGGATGAAGCAACTTGGGAAAGGGAGGATTGTCTTCGACTCGAGTATCCCGCCCTCTTCCCGGAGGAACCCAAATCTCGGGACGAGATTCTTTTGAGTGGGGGTGAGTTGTCACATCCTAGTTAGCCATGCATTAGAGTGTTGCATCATGTTTACTTTTTCATCAGAAACCTGAAATGGGGATGACAGAACCCCCAGTCCCCTCTGAAACCAATTAGGGTTTGCTAAAAACATTTTCAATGAACCTGAAATGCCCTTCCAAAATGCCCATCATTTTTGTCTTGGTTCAGAACCTCTGCCAAAAGTGGTGCACATTTTCCTAGGCCATCCTAGGGTTTTTGAATTAAATCATAAATATTTGAATTTGGGCATTTAAAATTATATTAAATATTTAAATGCTCAAATATCTCCAAACTAAAATGTTTCATGTTGGAAAAAATCCAACTATGGACCAGGAGTAGTTTGGTGATTTTTGAAGTTGCCTAGGTATTTTATTAAATTCAACAAAGTTGCAGAGGTATTAAAAAACAGAAAACAGAAGAAAATGGAAAAAAAACTTACCTGTCGCCCAGCACCGGCCCACCTGCCGGCCCAGCCCAGCACCGCGCCAGCGAGCTGCTTCCGGCCAGGCAGGCAGGCAGGTGCTCGACGGCGAGCACCGCATGGGTGCCACGCACCTGCTCGCCGCCTCGCCGCCTCCCTCGCCCGGCTAACACCGTGGATCGGCCTCCCTCTCTCCCCCGAACCCCCCAGACACCCCCTCTCCTCTCCAGCTCCTCCCCCTCGCACGCCCCAGCCATGGCCGACGCCATCGCCGCCACCCCCTCGCCGTAGCCACGCCCTCCGTCCACCCCACGCCGTGCCACCGTGTCCAGGAGCTCCGCCGCCGTCCACTTCATCGAGCTAGCCGAGCCCCGTGTGCTCGTGCGGCCCGAGACCACCGCACCGACCTCGCCCGAGCTCACCGTCGCCGGAGATCCCCTTCAACGCCGTCGCCGCCTCAGCTCGTCCCCGACCTCGCCGGTGGCCTCTACGGGAGCGCTGTGAGCCTAGCTACTCCTCCGACCCTCTCTCTCTCATTCCTGAGCCGTGTAGCCACCGCACGAGGATCACACGCCCGCACCGCCGAGGATCTCGTCGCCGACGTGCTTCCGGCCACACTCCGGCCACAAGATGGTGTCCATCTTACTCACCGAGTCCCGCAGCACCTAGCTAGCCACTCCACGAGCCTCACCGGCCCCTCTAGCGCCAAGTTCATCTTCGACCGAACCCCGGTGGCCGCCAAAGTCGTCGCCGGCGCCAACTCCGGCCACCCCGACCCCAACGGACTCCACCAAGAGCTGCGACTTGTCCTCAGCTCCACTCCGGTGGTCTCCGCGGCCCATTTGGTGGCCGAAATGGCCAAAACCACTCCCGCCGCCGCGTCGGGCTCGCCGGCGGCTAAACGCCGGCGCCGCTGGCATTGACTTTGACCACGGGTGGGCCCTGGTTGACTCCCCTGAGTCAATGACAGGTGGGGCCCAGCCCTGTTAATTAAACATGTTTAGTTTTAATTAAACTTTAATTAAAATAATCACCCTGACATGCGGGACCCACTGTCAGGTTTGACCCAGACATGTTCCGTTGACCTGCTGACGTCACACTGACGTCAGGCTGACGCAATAATGATTTTCTGGAATTATTCTAATATAGGAAATTCCAGAATATAATTTAAACTTCAAAAATTCATGACTTTTATTCTGTAACTCCAAATCAGACAAATTATATATGAAAAATGATCAGAAAAATCCAATCTATCCATCTGTACTATTTTCATGCATGACTAAACAAGTTAACTTGATGTTTAATGCAGAACAAGGAAAAGCACTTTAAAAGGCCATGTTTGAGTTTGAAATTTGAATCTTTGATTCAAATTGGTTCAAACCCTTCTGGTCTTAGTTGCATTAGCCCAACACACTCATATTGCCATGTTTCATGCATGCATCATATTGTTGCACATTGTTTGGTGATGGTTGTGTATCGGTGTCCTTTGCGACAGGTTCTGCCTCCGAGGAGTACCGTGATTACCCTAATGAAGAACCGTATCAGTGCATCGAACCATCAGGCAAGCAACCAACCATTTGATCATATCGATACAATCCCATGTTCTCGCTCCTGCTCTCTTTTACTGCATTAAGACAACGCGTCTCAAACTGCTGTGTGCTACGGTAGTTGAACCCATTTCCTCTGCATGACCTGTCATTGCCACAGTAACTAGATGAAACCCACTAGCATGTGTAGGAGTTGATTGAGCCATATGTATGTGTTGTTCCTACCTTGCTATGCCTGCTATGCTTAGAGTCGTGTCAGGTCTGGTTCATCTGGGTGATGGGCTAGAGTGAAATGATTATGTCGGTAATGAGAGTGGTGTGGTGAACACGATTTGGTAAAGGTATCGATGAGAGGCCATGTAGGAGTACATGGTGGGTTGTTTCATTGAAGCCGACCTTAAGCACTGAGATCTGTATGTGTGATTTAAGAATCAGCTACTACCATGCATTGGGCCCGAAACCAATGGACCCTCTCGACTTCTTATTCACCCTAGTTCTCCGTCCAGGAGTTGCAAGTAGTTTCTGGTGTTTGTAGCCTACTGGAGGCCGCAGACAGCGCTGACCGTAGGGGTGGGCTGTGATGCGGTAGGTACGTGGCCGGGTGTACCGGATACCCGTTAGGTATCTCGGGAACCCTGTTCACATCGTTCGGGGCCGTATGGGAAACCTCGGCCGGACTCCCTGCGGATGGAACCTGGATAGGCGATAAACCTGGACTGGAGGCTTAGGTGATTAGGTAGGTTGTGGCCGACACCCACGTTGGGCTTCCGCTTGAAGGTTGCCGAGTACATGTCGTGTAAACGACGGTAAGAGGTGAGAGCGTGTATGAAGAAGTACACCCCTGCAGGGTTAACATGATCTATTCGAATAGCCGCGTCCGCGGTAAAGGACTACTTGGTTGCCTATACAGTTCATAGACAAGTAAATGGAAACTACTAAAAGCCTCAAGATAAGTGTGAGTGCCGAGGATGGCTCTTCCGTAGGAAGACGGAGGCGGATCCTCGGTAGTGTATTGAAGTGGTGAGTAGTGGACTCGTGTGCGCAAAACCATTTCAAGTTGGAGTATCGTAGGATAGTCTAGCCAAGAGTCAAAGCTGGCTTGCTGCAATAACTCCACCAACCCTTCTTGATAATATGCATGTATGTAGGATCTGATGTAAGTCTTGCTGAGTACCTTTGTACTCATGTTGCTATAATTTACATTTTACAGAAGACGCTGCAACCCCTTCTGATGGGTTCTACGTAGACGTTGACATCAACGAGTAGGCTAAAGGCCCAGGTGGTGATCCTGAGCTTATGAAGGACCACGTAGTATAGCTAGGCTTTCCAAAGCCTCTTTTATTTTACTAGTTGTCTGTACTCAGACAAGTTACTTCCGCTGCTGGTTTGTATGACTGTATGACTTGAATGTTGGGTCGTGAGACCCGTACCTTGGTGTATGTTATGTATGGCTCCCTGAGCCTTAAATAAAGTACTTGTGTCGTAGAGTCATGTTGTGATGCTTCGTTGTATTTGCACATATCGAGCATATTGTGTGTATGATTGAAATGCTTGGTATGTGTGGGATCTGACTACCTAGTTGTTTATCTTTAGTAGCCTCTCTTACCGGGAAATGTCTCCTAGTGTTACCGCTGAGCCATGGTAGCTTGCTACTGCTCTGGAACACTTAGGCTGGCCGGCATGTGTCCTTCTTCGTTCCTGTGTCTGTCCCTTCGGGGAAATGTCATGCATTGAGTACCGGAGTCCTGTTAGCCCGCTACAGCCCGGTTTACCGGAGTCCTGCTAGCCCAGTGCTACAGCCCGGACCCACTTGCTGATGACCGGCACGTTCGAAGCTGGGTCATGGATGCCTGTCCCTGTAAGTCTGTGCCACT
This sequence comes from Triticum dicoccoides, assembly GCF_002162155.2. NCBI lineage: Eukaryota > Viridiplantae > Streptophyta > Magnoliopsida > Poales > Poaceae > Triticum > Triticum dicoccoides. Next base: position 533,505,996 of record NC_041390.1, on the reverse strand, counting down.
TTGGGTTTACGACTAGTCATGTCAGCCCGGGCTCCTTATCATATGGATGCTAGCGACACTATCATATACGTGAGCCAAAAGGCGCAAACGGACCCGGGCAAAGGTAAGGCGACACCCGTGGGGATACCGTGCGTGAGGCCGCAAAGTGATATGAGGTGTTACCGGCTAGATCAATGTGACATCGAGTCGGGGTCCTGACAGATATCCCATTGTCACCACAGATAAGCACGACAAGATATACATCAAGTGTTCTCAAATCCTTAAAGACTCAATCCGATAAGATAACTTCAAAGGGAAAACTCAATCCATTACAAGAGAGTAGAGAGGGAGAAACATCATAAGATCCAACTATAATAGCAAAGCTCGTGATACATCAAGACCGTACCACCTCAAGAACACGAGGGAGAGAGATCAAACACATAGCTACTGGTACATACCCTCAGCCCCGAGGGAGAACTACTCCCTCCTCGTCATGGAGAGCACCGGGATGATGAAGATGGCCACCGGAGAGGGATTCCCCCTCCGGCAGGGTGCCGGAACGGGTCTAGATTGGTTTTCGGTGGCTACGGAGGCTTCTGGCGGTGGAATTCCCGATCTATTGTGCTCCTCAAAGTTTTTAGGGTATATGGGTATATATAGGAGGAAGAAGTACGTCGGTAGATCTCCGGGCTGTCCACGAGGCAGGGAGGGCGCGCCCAAGGGGGTGGGCGCGCCCCCACCCTCGTGGGCAGCCCGGGACTCTTCTGGTCCATCTCCGATACTCTGTGGGCTTCTTCTGGTCCAAAAATATGTTTCATGAAGTTTCAGGTCAATTGGACTCCGTTTGATTTTCCTTTTCTGCGATACTCTAAAACAAGGAAAAAACAGAAACTGGCACTGGCACTGGGCTCTAGGTTAATAGGTTAGTCCCAAAAATCATATAAAATAGCATATAAATGCATATAAAACATCCAAGATTGATAATATAATAGCATGGAACAATAAAAAATTATAGATACGTTGGAGACGTATCAGCATCCCCAAGCTTAATTCCTGCTCGTCCTCGAGTAGGTAAATGATAAAAACCAAATTTTTGATGTGGAATGGTACCTAACATATTTATCCATGTAGTTCTCTTTATTGTTGCAAGAATATTCAGATCCATAAGATTCAAGACAAAAGTTTAATATTGACATAAAAATAATAATACTTCAAGCATACTAACCAAGCAATTATGTCTTCTCAAAATAACATGGCCAAAGAAAGCTATCCCTACAAAATCATATAGTCTGGCTATGCTCTATATTCAGCACACAAAATATTTAAATCATGCACAACCCCGATGACAAGCCAAGCAATTTTTTCATACTTCTGATGTTCTCAAACTTTTTCAATCGTCACACAATACATGAGCCTGAGCCATGGACATAGCACTATAGGTGGAATTGAATGGTGGTTGTGGAGAAGACAAAAAGGGAGAAGATAGTCTCACACCAACTAGGCGTATCAACGGGCTATGGATATGCCCATCAATAGATATCAATGTGAGTGAGTAGGGATTGCCATGCAACGGTGCACTAGAGCTATAAGTGTATGAAAGCTCAAAAAGAAACTAAGTGGGTGTGCATCCAACTCGCTTGCTCATGAAGACCTAGTGCATTTTGAGGAAGCCCATCATTGGAATATACAAGCCAAGTTCGATAATGAAAAATTCCCACTATTATATGAAAGTGATATCATAGGAGACTCTCTATCATGAAGATCATGGTGCTACTTTGAAGCACGAGTGTGGTAAAAGGATAGTAGCATTGTCCCTTCTCTCTTTTTCTCTCATTTTTTTATTTGGGCCTTTTCTCTCTTTTTTTATGGCCTCTTTTTTTTAGTCCAGAGTCTCATCCTGACATGTGGGGGAATCATAGTCTCCATCATCCTTTCCTCACTGGGACAATGCTCTAATAATGATGAGCATCACACTTTTATTTACTTACAACTCAAGAATTGCAACTCGATACTTAGAACAAAATATGACTCTATATGAATGCCTCCGGCAGTGTACCGGGATGTGCAATGAATCAAGAGTGACATGTATGGAAGAATTATGAACGGTGCCTTTGCAACAAATACGATGTCAACTACATGATCATGCAAAGCAATATGACAATGATGGAGCGTGTCATAATAAATGGAACGGTGGTAAGTTGCATGGCAATATATCTCGGAATGGCTATGGAAATGCCATGATAGGTAGGTATGGTGGCAATTTTGAGGAAGGTATATGGTGGGTTTAAGGTACCGGCGAAAGTTACGCGATACTAGAGAGGCTAGCAATGGTGGAAGGGTGAGAGTGCGTATAATCCATGGACTCAACATTAGTCATAAAGAACTCACATACTTATTGCAAAAATCTATTAGTTATCGAAACAAAGTACTACGCGCATGCTCCTAGGGGATAGATTGGTAGGAAAAGACCATCGCTCGTCCCCGACCGCCACTCATAAGGAAGACAATCAATAAATAAATCATGCTCCGACTTCATCACATAATGTTTCACCATACGTGCATGCTACGAGAATCACAAACTTTAACACAAGTATCTCTCAAATTCACAACTACTCAACTAGCATGACTCTAATATCACCATCTTCATATCTCAAAACAATCATCAGGTATCAAACTTCACATAGTATTCAATTCACTCTATATGAAAGTTTTTATTATATCCCTCTTGGATGCCCATCATATTAGGACTAATTTCATACCCAAAGCAAATCACCATGCTGATTAAGACTCTCAAAATAATATAAGTGAAGCATGAGAGTTCATCTATTTCTATAAAATAAAACCACCACCATGCTCTAAAAAGATATAAGTGAAGCACTAGAGAAATGACAAACTACTCCAAAAGATATAAGTGAAGATCAATGAGTAGTTGAATAATCATGCAACTATGTGAAGACTCTATAACATTTAAGAATTTCAGATCTTGGTATTTTATTCAAACATCAAGAAAAACAAAATAAAACAAAATGATACTCCAAGCAAAACACATATCATGTGGCGAATAAAAATATAGCTCCAAGTAAAGTTACCGATGAACGAAGACGAAAGAGGGGATGCCTTCCTGGGCATCCCCAGGCTTAGGCTCTTGGTTGTCCTTGAATATTGCCTTGGGGTGCCTTGGGCATCCCCAAGCTTAGGCTCTTGTCACTCCTTATTCTATAGTCCATCGAATCTTTACCCAAAACTTGAAAACTTCACAACACAAAACTTAACAGAAAACTCGTAAGCTCCATTAGTATAAGAAAATAAATCACTACTTAGGTACTATTGTGAACTCATTCTAAATTCATATTGGTGTAATATCTACTGTATTCCAACTTCTATATGGTTCATACCCTCTGATACTTCTCACAGATTCATCAAAATAAGCAAACAACACATAGAAAACAGAATCTATCAAAAACAGAATAGTCTGTAGTAATCTGTCGGTTCTGAATACTTCTGTAACTCCAAAAATCCTGAGAAATTAGGAAGTCCTAGGAAATTTGTTTATTGATCTAATGCAGTTGGAATTGGTATTTTATCGATCTCTGGTAAAAAATTAAAATTATTCTCGTGAGCGCATACTTTCTGGTTTTTACACCAAGATCAAATAGCAATCACCCAAGAAGATCCTAAAGGCTTTACTTGGCACAAACACTAATTAAAACATAAGACCACATCTAAACATAGGCTAGATGAGTTATTTATTACTAAACAGGAACAAAAATCAAGGAACTAAAAAAAAATTGGGTTGCCTCCCAACAAGCGCTGTCGTTTAACGCCCCTAACTAGGCATGATGATTTCAATTATGCTCACATAAAGGATAAGAATTGAAACATAAAGAGAGCATCATGAAAAATATGACTAGCACATTAAAGTCTAACCCTCTTCCTATGCATAGGGATTTTGTGAGCAAACAACTTATGGGAACAATAATCAACTAGCATAGGTGGGCAAAACAAGCATAACTTCAAAACTTTAAGCACATAGAGAGGAAACTTGATATTATTGCAATTCCTACAAGCATATATTCCTCCCTCATAATAATTTTCAGTAGCATCATTAATGAATTCAACAATATAACCATCACATAAAGCATTCTTTTCATGATCTACAAGCATAGAAAATTTACTACTCTCCACATAAGCAAAATTCTTCTCAATCGGAATAGTGGGAGTATCATAAGAGACTCGAATACTATAAATTGTTTCCACATTAAAAGAGTAATGTTCAGAAAAAGGGTAATCATAATCATGACAAGTTTTATAAATATAACCATCACTACTTTTTATATCATATGTGTCATCACAATAATTATCATAAGTAGCAACTTTGTTCTCATCATAATCGATTGAAACCTCTTCCATGATAGTGGAATCATTACTAAATAAAGTCATGACCTCTCCAAATCCACTTTCATAATTATCACAATAAGATTCAACATCCTCTAAAATAGTGGGATTACAACTTCCTAAAGTTGACACTCTTCCAAACCCACTTTCATCAATATAATCATCATAAGTAGGAGGCATGCTATCATCATTATAAATTTGCATATCAAAACTTGGGAGACTAAAAACATCATCTTCATCAAACATAGCATCCCCAAGCTTGGGCCTTTTCATATCATAAGCATAATCACTCTCATCATTAATAGTATGGACAGCACCATATAGTATAGCAATTATCATCATCACAAGGAGTAATAGGAGCAACATCATTTGGGAGGGATACCTTTTTACCTTTACTTCTCCATTTTTCTTTTTCTTCTTCACATCATGTGTGGGTTCAACCCTCTTTTTGGAGCTCCTTATTAATGAGATTGGTTGAATAGAAGGCTCCTCCTCGTTACCTGATTCATCATAAGAAATAATAGGAGGATATTGGGAAGTCTCTTCCCTTTCATTAGTATTATCTTCATCTTCTATTTGTGTTCTTTTCTTTATGTAATTGGCAATATAAGGATTTTCAATACAATTCATCGCACAATACATATAAATTTCCTCTAGATCAAAATCAAGAAGTTTATCACGGGAAAATACTGGAAGATAGTTAGTAATACGTTTCATTTCTTCATAAACCCATAAGCAAACTAAGTTCATTATGATGTGCAAGGGAAATAAAGTCATCACAATTTTTGGAAAGGATTAGATCATGAAACAATTTGCATCGGATGGTCAAATGACCATGTTCATTGCAAAGTTCACAAGTATGACTAAGAAAATTTAAATTTTCAGCACAAACATCTAGCCTTTCTGGCAACCATTTAGTTTCTAAGTACTTATGCCTCTTGCAAAATCTATCTTCCCTAATTGGTGTGTACTTGCAAACTCTATGCACTCCACAAAAATCGACATGCTTATAAGAGAAATTCTCATCATGACTAGTGCAATCATCATTAGTACTATGGATATTCAAAGAGTTCATACTAATAACATTGCAATCATGCTCATCATTCAAAGATTTAGTGCCAAACATTTTAATGCATTCTTCTTCTAACACTTTGGCACAATTTTCCTTTCCATCATACTCACGAAAGATATTAAAAAGATGAAGCGTATGAGGCAAACTCAATTCCATAATTTTTGTAGTTTTATTTTATAAACTAAACTAGTACTAAAACAAGAAACAAGAAGATTCGATTGCAAGATCTAAAGATATACCTTCAAGCACTCACCTCCCCGGCAACGGCGCCAGAAAAGAGCTTGATGTCTACTACACAACCTTCTTCTTGTAGACGTTGTTGGGCCTCCAAGTGCAGAGGTTTGTAGGACAGTAGCAAATTTCCCTCAAGTGGATGACCTAAGGTTTATCAATCCGTAGGAGGCGTAGGATGAAGATGGCCTCTCTCAAGAAACCCTGCAACCAAATAACAAAGAGTCTCTTGTGTCCCCATCACACCCAATACAATGGTAGATTGTATAGGTGCACTAGTTCAACGAAGAGATGGTGATACAAGTGGTATATGGATGGTAGATAAAGGTTTTTGTAAACTGAAAATATAAAAACAGCAAGGTAACTAGTGATAAAAGTGAGCACAAATGGTACTGCAATGCTAGGAAACAAGGCCTAGGGTTCATACTTTCACTAGTGCAAGTTCTCTCACCAATAATAACATAATTGGATCATATAACTATCCCTCAACATGCAACAAAGAGTCACTCCAAAGTCACTAATAGCGGAGAACAAACGAAGAGATTATGGTAGGGTACGAAACCACCTCAAAGTTATCCTTTCTGATCGATCTATTCAAGAGTCCGTAGTAAAATAACATGAAGCTATTCTTTCCGTTCAATCTATCATAGAGTTCGTACTGGAATAACACCTTAAGACACAAATCAACCAAAACCCTAATGTCACCTAGATACTCCAATGTCACCTCAAGTATCCGTGGGTATGATTATGCGATATGCATCACACAATCTCGATTCATCTATTCAAACCAACACAAAGTACTTCAAAGAGTGCCCCAAAGATTTTACCGGAGAGTCAAGACAAAAACGTGTGCCAACCCCTATGAGTAGGTTCATGAGCGGAACCCGCAAGTTGATCACCAAAACATACATCAAGTGGATCACGTGATATCCCATTGTCACCACAGATAAGCACGGCAAGACATACATCAAGTGTTCTCAAATCCTTAAAGACTCAATCCGATAAGATAACTTCAAAGGGAAAACTCAATCCATTACAAGAGAGTAGAGGGGGAGAAACATCATAAGATCCAACTATAATAGCAAAGCTCGCGATACATCAAGATCGTACCACCTCAAGAACACGAGGGAGAGAGATCAAACACATATCTACTAGTACATACCCTCAGCCCCGAGGGAGAACTACTCCGTCCTCGTCATGGAGAGCACCGGGATGATGAAGATGGCCACCGGAGAGGGATTGCCCCTCCGGCAGGGTGCCGGAACGGGTCTAGATTGGTTTTCGATGGCTATGGAGGCTTCTGGCGGTGGAACTCCCGATCTATTGTGCCCCTCGAAGTTTTTAGGGTATATGGGTATATATAGGAGGAAGAAGTACGTCGGTAGATCTCCGGGCTGTCCACGAGGCAGGGGGGCGCGCCCAGGGGGTGGGCGCGCCCCCCACCCTCGTGGGCAGCCCGGGATTCTTCTGGTCCATCTCCGATACTCCGTGGGCTTCTTCTGGTCCAAAAATAAGTTTCATGAGGTTTCAGGTCAATTGGACTCCATTTGATTTTCCTTTTCTGCGATACTCTAAAACAAGGAAAAAACAGAAACTCGCACTGGGCTCTAGGTTAATAGGTTAGTCCCAAAAATCATATAAAATAGCATATAAATGCATATAAAACATCCAAGGTTGATAATATAATAGCATGGAACAATAAAAAATTATAGATACGTTGGAGACGTATCACTCCCCTGTTTTATTTTTGACATGTTCCTAGAGACAAATATGTTGAAAGATGATAGTAGCAATGATGCGGACTAGGTCCGTGATCTGAGGATTGTCCTCATTGCTGCACAGAAGAATTATGTCCTTCATGAACCACTAGGTGACGGACCTATTGCAGGAGCAGATGCAGACATTATGAATGTTTGGCAAAGCTCGGTATGATGACTACTTGATAGTTTAGTGCACCATGCTTTACAGCTCAGAACCGGGACTTCAAAAAACATGTTGTACGCCACAGAACATATAAGATGTTCCAAGAGTTGAAACTAGTATTTCAGACTCATGCCCATGTCGAGAGGTATGAGACCTCTGACAGTACTTTGCCTACAAGATGGAGGAGAATAGCTCAACCAATGAGCATGTGCTCAGATTGTCTGAGTACTACAATTGCTTCAATCAAGTGGGAGTTAATCTTCTAGATAAAATAGTGATTTACAGAGTTCTCTAGTCACTATCACCAAGTTACTAGAACATCATGACGAACTATAATATGCAAGGGATGACGAAAGTAATTCCCAAGCTCTTCGCGATGCTGCTGAAATCAGCGAAGGTAGAAATCAAGAAAAGCATCAAGTGTTGATGGTTGACAAGACCACTAGTTTCAAGTAAAAGGGCAAGGGGAAGAAAGGGAACTTCAAGAAGAATGGCAAGCAAGTTTCCACTCCCATGAAGAAGCCCAAAGCTAGACCCAAGCCTGAATTTGAGTGCTTCTACTGCAAAGGAAATGGTCACTAGAAGTGGAACTGCCCTAGATACTTGGAGGATAAGAAGGATGGCATATTGAACAAAGGTATATTGGATATACATGTTATTGATGTGTACTTTACTAGTGTTTATAGCAACCCCTTGGTATTTGATACTGGTTTAGTTGCTAAGAGTAGTAACTTGAAATGGGAGTTGCAAAATAAACAGAGACTAGTTAAGGGCGAGGTGATGATGTGTGTTGGAAGTGATTCCAAGGTTGATAAGATCACCATCGCACACTCCATTTACCTTCGGGATTAGTGTTGAACCTAAAATAAATGTTATTTGGTGTTTGTGTTGAGCATGAATATGATTGGATCATGTTTATTGCAATACAGTTATTCATTTAAGTCAAAGAATAATTGTTGTTCTATTTACATGAATAAAACCTTCTATGGTCATGCACTCAATATAAATGGTTTATTGAATCTCGATTGTAGTGATACACATATTCATAATATTGAAGCCAAAAGATGCAAAGTTAATAATGATAGTGCAACTTATTTGTGGCACTGCCATTTAGGTCATATTGGTGTAAAGCGCATGAAGAAACTCCATGCTGATGGGATTTTGGAATCACTTGATTATGAATCACCTGATGCTTGCGAACCATGCCTCATGGGCAAGATGACTAAGACTCCGTTCTCCGGAACAATGGAGCGAGCAACTGACTTATTGGAAATAATACATACTGATGTATGCGGTCCAATGAGTGTTGAGGTTCGCGGCGGGTATCGTTATTTTCTGACCTTGACAGATGATTTGAGAAGATATGGGTATATCTACTTGATGAAACATAAGTCTGAAACATTTCAAAAGTTCAAAGAATTTCAGAGTGAAGTGGAAAATCATCGTAAACAGAAAATAAAGTTTCTACGATCTGATCATGGAGGCGAATATGTGAGTTACGAGTTTGGTCTTCAACCAAAACAATGTGGAATAGTTTCACAAATTCATGCCACCTAGAACACCACAGCATAATGGTGTGTCCGAACGTCATAACCGTACTTTATTGGATATAGTGCAATCTATGATGTCTCTTACCGATTTACCACTATCGTTTTGGGGTTATGCATTAGAGACACTACATTCACGTTAAATAGGGCACCATCTAATTGACGACACCATATGAACTGTGGTTTGGCTAGAAACCTAAGCTATCGTTTCTTAAAGTTTGGGGTTGTGATGCTTATGTGAAAAAGTTTCAGCCTGATAAGCTCAAACCCAAATCAGAAAAGTGTGTCTTCATAGGATACCCAAAAGACTATTGGGTACACCTTCTATCATAGATCCAAAAGGCAAGATCTTTGTTGCTAAGAGTGGATCCTTTCTAGAGAAGAAGTTTCTCTCGAAAGAAGTGAGTGGGAGGAATGTAGAACTTGATGAGGTAATTGTACCTTCTCCTGAATTGGAAAGTAGTTCATCACAGAAATCAGTTCTAGTGATTTCTATGCCAATTAGTGAGGAAGCTAATGATGATGATCATGAAACTTCAGATCAAGTTACTACCGGACCTCGTAGGACAACCAGAGTATGGTCTGCACCAGAGTGGTACGGTAATCCTCTCTGAAAGTCATGTTACTATAACATGACAAAGCTACGAACTATGAGGAAGCGATGATGAGCCCAGATTCCGCGAAATGGCTTAAGGCCATGAAATCTGAGATGGGATCCATGTATAAAGAACAAAGTATGGACTTTGATTGACTTGCCCAATGATTGGTGAGCCATTAAGAATAAATGGATCTTCAAGAGGAAGACAGACGTTGATAGTAGTGTTACTATACAAAGCTCAAATTGTCATAAAAAGGTTTTCGACAAGTTCAAGGTGTTGACTACGATGAGATTTTATCACCCGTAGCGATGCTTAAGTCTGTCTGAATCATGTTAGCAATTGCCACATTTTATGAAATCTGGCAAACGGATGTCAAAACTGCATTCCTTAATGGATTTCTTAAAGAAGAGTTGTATATGATACAACAAGAAAGTTTGTCAATCCTAAAGGTGCTAACAAAGTGTGCAAGCTCCAGTGATCCATCTATGGACTAGTGCAAGCATCTCGGAGTTGGAATATACGCTTTGATGAGTTGATCAAAGCATATAGTTTTATAAAGAATTTTGGAGAAGCCTATATTTACAAAAAAGTGAGTGGGAGCTCTGTAGCATTTCTGATATTATATGTGGATGACATATTGTTCATCGGAAATGATACTGAATTTCTGGATAGCATAAAAGGATACTTGAATAAGAATTTTTCAAAGAAAGACCTCGGTGAAGCTGCTTACACATTGAGCATCAACATCTATAGTGATAGATCAAGATGCTTGATAAGATTTTTCAATGAGTACATACCTTGACAAGATTTTGAAGTAGTTCAAAATGGAATAGTCGAAAGAAGGAGTTCTTAACTGTGTTGCAAGGTGTGAAGTTGAGTAAAGACTGAAAACCCGACCACAGCAGAAAATAGAAAGATAATAAAAAATCATTCCCTATGCCTCATTCATAGGTTCTATAAAGTATGCTATGCTATGTACCAGTCCTATTGTATACCTTAGCATGATTCTGGCATGGGAGTACAATAGTGATCTAGGAGTAGATTACTGGACAGCGGTCAAAATTATCCTTAGAGGACTAAGGAAATATTTCTCGGTTATGGAGATGATAAAAGAGTTCGTCGTAAAGAGTTGCGTTGATGTAAGCTTTTTACATCGATCTAGATGACTCTAAGTCTCGATCTAGATACATATTGAAAGTGGGAGAAATTAGCTAGAGTAAGCTCCATAGAGAGTATTGTAGACATAGAAATTTGCAAAATACATACGGATCTGAATGTTGCAGACCCGTAGACTAAATTTCTCTCATAAGCAAAACATGATCACTCTTTGGGTTAATCACATAGAGATGTGAACTAGATTATTGACTCTAGTAAACCTTTTGGTTATTAGTCACATGGAGATGTGAACTATTGGTGTTAAATCACATGACGATATGAACTAGATTATTGACTCTAGTGCAAGTGGGAGACTGAAGGAAATATGCCCTAGAGGCAATAATAAAGTTATTATTTATTTCCTTATATCATGATAAATGTTTACTATCCATGCTAGAATTTTATTAAACGGAAACTTAGTACATGTGTGAATACATAGACAAACAAAGTGTCATTAGTTTGCGTCTACTTGACTAGCTCGTTGAATCAATGATGGTTATGTTTCCAAAGCATAGACATGAGTTGTCATTTGATTAACGGTATCACATCATTAGAGAATGATGTGATTAACTTGACCCATCTGTTAGCTTAGCACGATGATCGTTTAGTTTGTTGCTATTGCTTTCTCCATAACTTATACATGTTCCTATAACTATGAGATCATGCAACTCCTGAATATCGGAGGAACACTTTGTGTGCTACCAAATGTCACAACATAATTGGGTGATTATAAAGGTGCTCTACAGGTGTCTGCAATGGTGTTTGTTGAGTTGGCATAGATTGAGATTAGGATTTGTCACTCCGAGTATCGGAGAGGTATCTCTGGGCCCTCTCGGTAATGCACATCACTATCAGTCTTGCAAGCATTGTGACTAATGAGTTAGTTGCGGGATGATGCATTACGGAACGAGTAAAGAAAATTGCCAGTAATGAGATTGAACTAGGTATTGAGATACCGACGATCGAATCTCGGGCAAGTAACATGCCGATGACAAAGGGAACAACGTATGTTGTTATGCGGTTTGATCGATAAAGATCTTCGTAGAATATGTAGGAACCAATATTAGCATCTAGGTTCCGCTATTGGTTATTGACCGGAAGTGAGTCTCGGTCATGTCTACATAGTTCTCAAACCCGTAGGGTCCGCACGCTTAACGTTTGATGACGATCGGTATTATGAGTTTATGTGTTTTGATGAACCGAAGGTTGTTCGGAGTCTCGGATGTGATCACAAGCATGAGAAGGAGTCTCAAAATAGTCGAGACATAAAATTTGATATATTGGAAGCCTATGTTTGGACATCGGAATGGTTCCGAGTGGTTCGCGCATTTTTCTGGAGTACCGGGAGGTTACCGGAACCCCCCAGGAGAGGTTATGGGCCTTATGGGCCACAAGAAGGAAGCACACCAGACCACAAGGGGCTGGTGCGCCCCCTTGGGCAGGAAGCCGAATTGGAATAGGTTTGGGTGGGGCCTTTCCTTCTCTCCTACTCCTCCTTCCCTTCCTCTCCTACTCCAACTAGGGAAGGGGGGAATCCTACTCCCGGTGGAAGTAGGACTCCCCTAGGGCATGCCATAGAGAGGGCCGGCCCCTCCCCTCCTCCACTCCTTTATATACAGGGGAGGGGGCACCCCATGGACACACAAGTTGATCATTGATCTCTTAGCCGTGTGCGGTGCCCCCCTCCACCATAATCCACCTCGGTCATATCATCGTAGTGCTTAGGCAAAGCCCTGCGACGGTAGCTTCATCATCACCGTCCTCACGCTGTCGTGCTGACGAAGCTCTCCCTCGACACTCAGCTGGATTGAGTGTTTGTGGGACGTCACCGAGCCGAACGTGTGCAGATAACGGAGGTGTCGTACTTTCAGTACTAGGATCGGTCGGATCGTGAAAACGTACGACTACATCAATCGCGTTGTCATAACGCTTCCACTTACGGTCTACGAGGGTACGTGGACAACAATCTGTTCACACACGAACACGTCACTATGTACCCTCGGCGTCGAGCGCGATACGCAGGACACGTCGCCGAAGGAGGCTCACCGGAAGCGCGATACACAAGACAATCCGGCGAGCTCTTTAGAAGACCCGAAACCCCACGCGGCCGGGAGAGACCCCGTCTGGACGCACGGCGGTGATGGGCTTCCCTAGGTCGGTTCTCCCGCCCCTAGGGCTTCGTAGATCGAAGCTCTCCGAAGCGAAGAACACCGATGAACGAGAAGCAGAAAACTAGGGTAGGAGATGAAAGTTTGTAGATGGGTTTTACGATTGTGTGTTGTTGTTCAATCGGCCGTCACCCCTTAGGTATATAAGAGGCGGATAGACTTCCCGTGCAAGGAAAAGGCTTGGATTTACGTCCAAAACCCTAGTTTGGGTCCAACTCGGAGTCAAACTTTCCAAAACGGTTCGGTTTACAACCTGGCTGTACCTCGCGGGTCATGTTTGAGGCAGTAAACGACCTCGGATGGAAACGAATCCAAAAGCAATCTTGACCGTTTCGACAAGACGAAAAACTTTTGTGTTGAACATTTTTTGATCAGAGGTCATCTTGAAGGTCAAATTGCTCGCACAAAACGGACTGTTACGCAAAACACCCGTTTCCTCGCGCTACCCATCAGACATAGGTCTGGTGGGGCGCGCCACATCACGCCTCATGACAGGGCTGCACTCTGATGACTCTAACTTTTGCATACGAACTCGGATTGGAACGATTTTTATATCAAAATCGATTGTTTCGACGAGACGAAGACAATCCGTGTAGATCATTTTTCCATACGAGGCGGTCTTGAGGGCGTAATGAGCCGAATAGTATTCTGAATACAAAATCTCAGTATTTTGAACACAACTTCGGCCTGCGAGATGAGATCGGATGGCGATGGCCCAAACTTCAAAGATGTTCATATCGACAATACGGAACTTTTTTATATAGATCACTTATCCATTTGAGGCCATATTAATTAGGTTCTTGACTGTGCCAAAATCTGGTGTCAATACATCCCTCCCTGTTTTTCGGCAAAGCTAGCATGCCGAAAAATAACTTGTACCTTGTTTGTTCTAAGGACGATGTCAACACCCCATCAGCCATTTATAGTTTCTTAGGGCGATACTTATATATCGGCCATGTTTATGCTAAGGGCGATAGCTATTTATCGGCCATGTATTTGCTTAGGATGATAGTGATATATCGGCCATTACCTATCTAGGCTTCTTGCCACACACTTGGGTGATATTTCTTTAAATATTTGCCATTGAGAGCTCGAGGTAATAATGTGCCTTGTATGAATTCCAATAAATATGAGTTTCCGGGAACCACTCTTGTAATCTTAAAAGGACCTTCCCAACTTGGAGACCAATTCCCGAATTTTCTATCTTTTGAACCAATTGGTAGAATCACCTTCCACATAAGATCGCCAACTTGAAAATTCTTCAACTTGACCTTCTTATTGTAAGCTCTTGCCACCCTCAACTTATCTCTCTCTATGGCATTCAAAGCAGACAAACGTTTATCGGCGACTTCATCAATATTGTCCATCATCAAGTTATAGAAGTCCACCACCGATAAATCATTTTGTTTGGCTATTCTCAAAGCATTCAAATTCACTTCCACTGGTAAAACGGCCTCTTGACCATATACGAGCTCATATGGAGTTACCTTTGTAGCACCATGCCTTGAGATTCTGTGCACCCACAAAGCTTTGGACAATAGCTCGTGCCATCTCCTTGGATTATCCTCAATCTTCTTCTTGATGAGTTTGATTAAAATTTTATTGCTAGACTCAGCCTGTCCATTGGCTTGGGCATAATATGGAGAGGAATTGAGCAACTTTATGTTATAAGATTCGGCAAATTCTCTAACTTGGTGTGACATAAAAGATGAGCCTTGATCTGTAGTCAACGTTTGAGAAATGCCGAATCTATGAATAATGTGCTCGGTTATGAATTTAATTACCTCCACATGTGTCATGTTCTTAAGAGGTACTGCTTCAGACCATTTAGTGAAATAATCGGTTGCCACCAATACGAACCGATGCCCCTTTGAGGAAGACGGATGAATTTGTCCAATAAAGTCTAAACCCCATCCTCTGAAAGGCCACAGCTTGATAATGGGATGTAACATATCAGCAGGAGCCAACTGAATATCACCAAATTTTTGACAAGTTTCACACCCTTTGTAATATATGAAGCAATCATTAATCATGGTCGGCCAATAAAATCCAGCACATCGTAGCAACCATTTCATCTTGGGAGCCGACTGATGAGTGCCACAAATACCTTCATGGACCTCCCCCATAGCAACTCTCGCTTGGTCCTCGTCCAAGCACTTTAGAATAACATCATCAAACGTTCGGCGATAGAGACCATCATCTCTCATTGTGTATTTAAAAGCCATACGCCGAACAGCCCTGTCCACCCTTCTACTAGGATCATGCAAATAATCAACAATGGTTTTCCTCCAGTCTTGATTTTCTCCTGCATTGAATATTTTATTAGTGGACGAAACAGTGGGCTCCGGTTCGGCCTCCCCTCTGTTGGCAAGACTAGACATCGGCCTTTGAGAAATATGAAACATGCCATGATCCACATGATAGCGGATGCTTGTTGTGCCAACCCATTTGCTTGCCAGTTGTCATGTCTAGATATATGAGCAATGCTAAAATAATCCAAAGTAGAAATTATATCTAGACACTTATCAAGATAAACATTAAGTGATTCATCAGAAAAACTTTGGATATTTGCTGCACTACTAATAACGAACCGAATAACAATATGTGTAGCACCTATGGCAGGCAACATCTCTAAGCCGAATAACAATGCTTCATATTCGGCTTGATTATTTGTGCAAAAATATTCTAAGCGGCACGAGGCTTCAAAAACAGCACCATGAGGAGATATATAAACAGTACCAACACCTTGGCCATTGCTACAAACCAAACCATCAAAATATAATATCCATGATACTAACGAGACAAGGTTTATATCAATATCATGCTTGTCATCAATCCGATGCTCAACAATAAAATTAGCAACGATTTGGCCTTTCATGAATTTCAGCGATTCATAAGCCAAATCATATTCAATTAAAGCATAAGACCACTTGCCAATTCTACCACTAAGAATTGGCATATGCAACATGTACTTGATGACATCGGTTTGACAAGCTATAATCAAGCTCCGAAATATCGGATATCGGGTTCGTATCGGTTTGGCTTCGACATATCGGATGTCAGATATCGGGTGATATATCTGACGATATGTAGATATATCAGAGAAAACATGTCTAGTTTTTTTCATTATTCTTGTTCAAAACATGTATTTTTAGTAAAACAAAATGTATGATGTCAATGCTTCAACATAACACATTTAGATTCCTAGTTTATTAACTTGTTGATTAAGAAACTATTAAGGAAAGATTCACAAAATTCTTACTCTATGATTAAAAAATATGATATGTATTCATTTGTACGAAACATTGTGCATAACTTTGATAATATATGCTGAAGTTGTAAGTGCATAATCTTATTTCACTGTTATTTAATAAAGAACTATTGTTATCTATGTATCGTGCTATATCGGTGGACATATCGGGCTAGATATCGGCCGTATCGGTTGATATTTCGGTCCATATCGGGTGATATGTTTGAAAATGATATTTACAAAATGATATGTTATGTATATATCGGTAGAGCCTCAAAAGTGATATATCGGGCTTTATATCGGTCATATCGGCCTTGATTTGAAAGCTTGGCTATAATGCAAGTACTAGGCACTAGGTAATGTCTCAATTTTGTACAAGCATAATATAAGCATAAGCATAATTTCTCAATAAATGTATACCTTGTCTCGACGTCCAATAAGCATCGGCTTAAATAAGTAATAACATGCTCCTTCCCTTCGGTCTCTTGAGTTAAAACAGCACCAATAACACCTTCTTCCGCTGCAATGTAAAGTCTAAATGGCTCCCTGTGCCTGGGCACTTTCATAACCGGAGGAGTGCACAAGTATTTCATAATTGTATCAAATGCCTCTTGCTGTTTTGCACCCCTAGTAAAATCAACATCATTCTTTAACCGAAGGATAGGAGTAAATGCATCAACCTTCCCTGATAGATTGGCTATGAACCTCCTCAAATAATTGACCTTGCCAAGGAATTTTTGCATATCTCTCTTGCATGTTGGAGCCTCTACTTTTTGTATAGCTTCTATCTTTTTGGGATCAATTTCCACGCCATCTTCATGAATAATGAAACCCAGAAACTTCCCAGCCGATACACCAAAGGCACACTTCAAAGCATTCATTTTCAGCCCATATTTCTTCATTCTTTCAAAAGCTAAGCGCAAATCAGCTAGATGAGATTCAAAAGCATCCAATTTGACAACAATATCATCAATATAAACCTCAAGTATAACACCAAGTAAATCATGAAAAATTAAATTCATAGCCCTTTGATACGTGGCACCGGCATTTTTTCATCCAAAGGTCATCACTGTCCACTCAAATAAACCAAGGAAACCGGGACATCGAAAAGCCGTTTTGGACATGTCCTCTTCGGCCATAAAAATCTGATTATACCCCGCATTACCATCAAGAAAGCTAATGACCTTATGTCCAGAAGCATCATTAATAAGCATATCGGCTATTGGCATAGGATATTCATCTTTAGGTGTAGCTCTATTCAAATCTCTGAAATCAATGTGCTACCTCTTGAGCACTGCATTGGATTTCCCCGAAGAGGAGAGGATGATGCAGCAAAGTAGCGTAAGTATTTCCCTCAGTTTTTGAGAACCAAGGTATCAATCTAGTAAGAGGCTACGCACGAGTCCCTCGTACCTACACAAAAACAATAGCTCAACGCAACCAACGCGCTTAAGGGTTGTCAATCCCTTCACGGTCACTTACGAAAGTGAGATCTGATAGAGATGATAAATAATATTTTTGATATTTTTGGTATAGAGATGCAAAGTGAAAAGTAAAAGGCAAAGTAAAGAAGCAAAGCAATAATAAAGTGATGGAGATTGATATGATGAGAAAGAGACTCGGTGGCCATAGGTTTCACTAGTGGCTTCTCTCAAGAGCATAAGTATTCTACGGTGCGTGAACAAATTACTATTGAGCAATTGACAGAATTGAGCATAGTTATGAGAATATCTATGTATGATCATGTATATAGACATCACGCCCGAGACAAGTAGACCGACTCCTGCCTGCATCTACTACTATTACTCCACTCATCGACCGCTATCCAGCCTGCATCTAGAGTATTAAGTTAAAAACAGAGTAACGCCTTATGCAAGATGACATGATGTAGAGGGATAGTTTCATGCAATATGATAAAAACCCCGTCTTCTTATCCTCGAAGGCAACAAAACAATATGTGCCTTGTTGCCCCTTCTGTCACTGGGAAAGGACACCACAAGATCGAACCCAAAGCTAAGCACTTCTCCCATGGCAAGAAAAACCAAACTAGTAGGACAAACCAAACTGATAATTCGAGGAGACTTGCAAAGATAACCAATCATACATAAAATAATTCAGAGAAGATTCAAATATTATTCATAGATAGACTGGATCATAAACCCACAATTCATCGGTCTCAGCAAACACACCACAAAAAGAAGATTACATCGAATAGATATCCACGAGAGAGGGGGAGAACATTGTATTGAGATCGAAAAAGAGAGAAGAAGCCATCTAGCTACTAACTATGGACCCGTAGGTCTGAAGTAAACTACTCACACTTCATCGGAGGGGCTTGGATGATGATGTAGAAGCCCTCCGTGATCGATGCCCCCTCCGACGGAGCTCCGGAACAGGCCCCCAGATGGGATCTCATGGAACAGAAAGTTGCGGTGGTGGAATTAGGTTTTTGGCTCCATTTCTGATCATTTGGGGGTACGTGGGTATATATAGGAGAAAGAAGTACGTCGGTTGAGCAACAGGGGAACCATGAGGGTGGAAGGCGCGCCTGGGGGGGGGGGGGCAGGCACGCCCCCTACCTCATGGCCTCGTGTTAATTTTCTTGTCATAGGGTCCAAGTCTCCTGAGTTGTATTCGATGAGAAAATCACGTTCCCGAAGGTTTCATTCCGTTTGGACTCCATTTGATATTCCTTTTCTTCATAACCCTAAAACAGGCAAAAAACAGCAATTCTGGGCTGGGCCTCCGGTTAATAGGTTAGTCCCAAAAATAATATAAAAGTGGATAATAAAGCCCAATAATGTTCAAAACAGTAGATAATATAGCATGGAGCAATCAAAAACTATAGATACGTTGGAGACATATCAAGCATCCCCAAGCTTAATTCCTGCTCGTCCTCGAGTAGGTAAATGATAAAAACAGAATTTTTGATGCGGAGTGCTACTTGGCATAATTTTAATGTAATTATTATTAATTGTGGTATGAATATTTAGATCCGAAAGATTCAAGACAAAAGTTCATATTGACATAAAAATGATAATACTTCAAGCATACTAACTAAGCAATTATGTCTTCTCAAAATAACATGGCCAAAGAAAGTGCGTCCCTACAAAATCATATGGTTTAGTCATGTTTCATTTTCGTCACACAAGAATGCTATCATCATGCACAACCCCGATGACAAGCCAAGCAATTGTTTCATACTTTAGTAATCTCAAACCTATAAACTTTCACGCAATATATGAGCGTGAGCCATGGACATGTCACTATAGGTGGAATAGAATATAATGAGGGGGTTATGTGGAGAAGACAAAAAAGGAGGAAGTCTCACATCAACGAGGCTAATCAATGGGCTATGGAGATGCCCACCGATTGATGTTAATGCAAGGAGTAGGGATTGCCATGCAACGGATGCACTAGAGCTATAAATGTATGAAAGCTCAACAAAATAAACTAGTGGGTGTGCATCCAACTTGCTTGTTCACGAAGACCTAGGGCACTTGAGGAGGCCCATTGTTGGAATGTACCAGCCAAGTTCTATAATGAAAAATTCCCACTAGTATATGAAAGTGATAACATGAGAGACTCTCTACTATGAAGATCATGGTGCTACTTTGAAGCACAAGTGTGGCAAAGGATAGTAACATTGTCCCTTCTCTCTTTTTCTCTCATTTTTGGGCTTTTTCTCTTTTTTATGGCCTTTCTCTTTTTTGGGGGGACTTCTCCTTTTTTTATGGCATTTCTCTTTTTTTGGGCCTTCTCCTTTTTTATGGCCTTTCCTCCTTTTTTTTATATTCCTCACTTGGGACAATGCTCCAGAAAATGATGATCATCACATTTCTATTTATTTACAACTCAATGATTACAACTCGATACTAGAACAAAGATGACTCTATATGAATGCCTCCGGCGGTGTACCGGGATATGTAATGAACCAAGAGTGACATGTATGAAAGAATTATGAACGGTGGCTTTGCCACAAATACTTTGTCAACTACATGATCATGCTAAGCAATATGAAAATGATGAATGTGTCATGGTGAACAGAATGATGGAAAGTTGCATGGCAATATATCTCGGAATGGCTATGGAAATGCCATAATAGGTAGGTATGGTGGCTGTTTTGAGGAAGATATAAGGAGGTTTATGTGTGAAAGAGCGTATCATATCATGGGGTTTGGATGCACCGGTGAAGTTTGCGCCAACTCTCAATGTGAGAAAGGGCAATGCACGGTATCGAAGAGGCTAGCAAGGATGGAAGGATGAGAGTGCGTATAATCCATGGACTCAACATTAGTCATAAAGAACTCACATACTTATTGCAAAAATATACAAGTCATCAAAAACCTTGGTACTACGCGCATGCTCCTAGGGGGATAGATTGGTAGGAAAAGACCATCGCTCGTCCCCGACCGCCACTCATAAGGAAGACAATCAAATAACACCTCATGTTTCAAATTTTTTGCATAACATTTACCATACGTGCATGCTACGGGACTTGCAAACCTCAACACAAGTATTTCTCAATTTCACAACTACTCAACTAGCACGACTTTGATATTATTACCTCCATGTCTCAAAACAATCATCAAGCATCAAACTTATCTTAGTATTCAACACACTCATAAGAAAGTTCTATTATTAATCTTTCATACCAAGCATATTAGGATTTTAAGCAAATTACCATGCTATTAAGACTCTCAAAATAATCTAAGTGAAGCATGAGAGAACAATAGTTTCTATGAAACAAATCCACCACCGTGCTCTAAAAGATATAAGTGAAGCACTAGAGCAAAATTATAAAACTCAAAATATATAAGTGAAGCACTAGAGTAAAACTATAGAGCTCAAAAGATATAAGTGAAGCACATAGAGTATTCTATAAAATTCCAAATTATGTATGGCTCTCTCAAAAGGTGTGTGCAGCAAGTATGATTGTGGTAAACGAACAAGCAAAGAGTCAAATCATAAAAGACGCTCCAAGCAAAACACATATCATGTGGTAAATAAAAATATAGCTCCAAGTAAAGTTACCGATAGAAGTAGACGAAAGAGGGGATGCCTTCCGGGGCATCCCCAAGCTTTGGCTTTTATGTGTCCTTAGATTATCTTGGGGGTGCCATGGGCATCCCCAAGCTTTGGCTTTTATGTGTCCTTATATTATCTTGGGGGTGCCATGGGCATCCCCAAGCTTAGGCTCTTTCCACTTCTTGTTCCATAATCCATCAAATCTTTACCCAAAACTTGAAAACTTCACAACACAAAACTTAAAGTAGAAAATCTCGTGATCTCCGTTAGCGAAAGAAAACAAAAGATCACTTCAAGGTACTGTAATGAAATCATTCTTTATTTATATGGGTGTTATACCTACTATATTATAACTTCTCTATGGTTCATAAACTATTTTACTAGCCATAGATTCATCAAAATAAGCAAACAACACACGAAAAACAGAATCTGTCAAAAACAGAACAGTCTGTAGTAATATGTATCTAGCGCAAGATCTGGAACCCCAAAAATTCTAAAATAAATTTCTGGACGTGAGTAATTTATATATTAATCATCTTCAAAAAGAATTAACTAAATATAACTCTCCAAATAAAAATGACAGCAGTTTTCGTGAGCGCTAAAGTTTCTGTTTTTTACATCAAGTTCAACAAGACTTTCCCCAAGTCTTCCCAACGGTTCTACTTGGCACAAACACTAATTAAACACAAAAAACACAACCAAAACAGAGGCTAAATAATTTATTTATTACTAAGCATGATCAAAAAGAAAGTAATAAAAATAAAATTGGGTTGCCTCCCAACAAGCGCTATCGTTTAACGCCCCTAGCTAGGAATAACAAGCAAGAATAGATCTAGGTATTGCCATCTTTGGTAGGCAATCCACAAGTGGATATCATAATAGATTCATAAGGTAATTTTATTTTATTTCTAGGGAAGTGTTCCATGCCCTTTTTGAGTGGAAATTGGAATCTAATATTCCCTTCCTTCATATCAATAATTGCACCAACCGTTTTAAGGAAAGGTCTACCGAGAATAATACGGCAAGAAGGATTGCAATCTATATCAAGAACGATAAAATCTACGGGCACATAATTCCTATTTGCAAAAATAAGAACATAATTAATTCTTCCCATAGGTTTCTTAATAGTGGAATCCGCAAGATGCAAGTTTAGAGAGCAATCATCAAAATCACGGAAATCTAGCAAATCACACAAAGTTTTGGGAATAGTAAAGACACTAGCACCCAAATCACACAAAGCATAAAACTCATAATCTTTAATTTTAATTTTAATAGTAGGTTCCCACTCATCATAAAGTTTTCTAGGGATAGAAACTTTCAACTCAAGTTTTTCTTCATAAGATTGCATCAAGGCATCAACGATATGTTCGGTAAAGGCTTTATTTTGACTATAAGCATGAGGAGAATTTAGCACAGATTGCAACAAGGAAATACAATCAATCAAATAGAAATTTTCATAATTAAATTCATTGAAATCCAACATAGTGGGTTTAGCATCATCTAGGGTTTTATTTCTTTTAATCCCACTTTTATCAATTTCACCATCAAGATCTAAATACTCTGAATTTTTAGAATGCCTTCTAGGTAAAGGTGGATCATATTCAATCCCATCATTATCAAGATTAATATTGAAAAACAAAGATCTAATAGGGGACACATCAATAACTTTTAGATATTCATCATTATTTTCATAGGAACTAGAAGAACACGCTTTAATAAAGGCATCTTTCATAGCACGCGTCCTAGCAGTTCTTTCCTTGCACTCATCAATGTAAATTATCATGGCTTTAAGAGACTCATTGATATCATGCTTTGGAGGAATAGATCTTAGCATTAAAGAATCAACATCAAGAGAAATTCTATCAACGTTCTTAGCCAAATCATCAATCTTAAGCATTTTTTCTTCAATCATAGCATTAAAATTCTTTTGCGAAGAAATAAATTCTTTAATATTAGATTCAAAATCAGAGGGCATATTATTATAATTTCCATAAGAATTGTTGTAGGAATTACCATAAGTATTAGAGGGATTACTAGGATAAGGCCTAGGATTGAAATTTCCTCTATACGTGTTGTTACAAAAATTGTTCCTACCAACAAAATTCACATCCATAGATTCATTATTATTCTCAATCAAAGTAGACAAGGGCATATCATTAGGATCAGAAGAAACACTCTTATTAGCAAATAATTTCATAAGTTCATCCATCTTTCCACTCAAAACATTAATTTCTTCTATCGCATGCACCTTTTTATTAGTAGATCTTTCAGTATGCCATTGAGAATAATTAACCATAATATTATCTAGGAGTTTAGTAGCTTCTCCTAAGGTGATTTCCATAAAAGTGCCTGCCGCGGCCGAATCCAAAAGATTTCTAGAAGCAAAATTCAATCCGGCATAAATTTTTTTGTATAATCATCCACAAATTTAAACCATGAGTAGGGCAATTACGTATCATTAGTTTCATTCTCTCCCAAGCTTGTGGGAGGAAAATATCGTTTCTAAGAGAGATGATCCTAGCGGGAGGAAAATACTTAGAGATAAAAGCATCTTTACACTTGTTCCATGAATCAATACTATTTTTAGGCAAAGATGAAAACCAAGCTTTAGCACGATCTCTAAGCGAAAAAGGAAATAGCTTCAATTTAACAATATAATTATCGACATCTTTCTTCTTTTACATGTCACACAAATCAACGAAGCTATTAAGATGGGTAGCGGCATCTTCACTAGGAAGGCCGGAGAACGGATCTTTCATGACAAGATTCAGCAAAGCAGCATTAATTTCACAAGATTCAGCATCGGTAAGAGGAGCAATCGGAGTGCTAAGGAAATCATTATTGTTGGTATTGGTGAAGTCACACAATTTGGTATTATCTTGAGCCATCGCGACAAACAAGCAATCCAACACACGAGCAAACAGAGGGAGGATAGAGAGAGAGGGCGAATAAAATGGCAAGGGTGAAGTGGGGGAGAGGAAAATGAGAGGCCAATGGAAAATAATGTAATGCGGAAGATAGGGATTGTGATGGGTACTTGGTATGTTGACTTTTGCGCAGACTCCCCAGCAACGGCGCCAAAAATTCTTCTTTCTACCTCTTGAGCATTGCGTTGGATTTCCCCGAAGAGGAGAGGATGATGCAGCAAAGTAGCGTAAGTATTTCCCTTAGTTTTTGAGAACCAAGGTATCAATCCAGTAGGAGGCTACGCGCGAGTCCCTCGTACCTACACAAAAACAATAGCTCAACGCAACCAACGCGCTTAAGGGTTGTCAATCCCTTCACGGTCACTTACGAAAGTGAGATCTGATAGAGATGATAAATAATATTTTTGGTATTTTTGGTATAGAGATGCAAAGTGAAAAGTAAAAGGCAAAGTAAAAAAGCAAAGCAATAATAAAGTGATGGAGATTGATATGATGAGAAAGAGACCCTGTGGCCATAGGTTTCACTAGTGGCTTCTCTCAAGAGGATAAGTATTCTACAGTGGGTGAACAAATTACTGTTGAGGAATTGACAGAATTGAGCATAGTTATGAGAATATCTATGTATGATCATGTATATAGACATCACGCCCGAGACAAGTAGACCGACTCCTGCCTGCATCTACTACTATTACTCCACTCATCGACCGCTATCCAGCCTGCATCTAGAGTATTAAGTTAAAAATAGAGTAACGCCTTAAGCAAGATGACATGATGTAGAGGGATAGTTTCATGCAATATGATAAAAAAACCATCTTGTTATCCTCGATGGCAACAAAACAATATGTGCCTTGTTGCCCCTTCTGTCACTGGGAAAGGACACCACAAGATCGAACCCAAAGCTAAGCACTTCTCCCATGGCAAGAAAAACCAAACTAGTAGGACAAACCAAACTGATAATTCGAAGAGACTTGCAAAGATAACCAATCACACATAAAAGAATTCAGAGAAGATTCAAATATTATTCATAGATAGACTGGATCATAAACCCACAATTCATTGGTCTCAACAAACACACCACAAAAGGAAGATTACATCGAATAGATCTCCACAAGAGAGGGGGAGAACATTGTATTGAGATCCAAAAAGAGAGAAGAAGTCATCTAGCTACTAACTATGGACCCGTAGGTCTGAAGTAAACTACTCACACTTCATCTGAGGGGCTTGGATGATGATGTAGAAGCCCTCCGTGATCCATGCCCCCTCTGACGGAGCTCCGGAACAGGCCCCAAGATGGGATCTCATGGATACAGAAAGTTGCGGCGGTGGAATTAGGTTTTTGGCTCCATTTCTGATCGTTTGCGGGTACATGGGTATATATAGGAGGAAGAAGTACGTCGGTGGAGCAACAGGGGGCCCATGAGGGTGGAGGGCGTGCCTGGGGGGGCAGGCGCACCCCTACCTCGTGGCCTCCTGTTAATTGGCTTGACATAGGGTCCAAGTCTCCTGTGTTGTATTCGGTGAGAAAATCACGTTCCCGAAGGTTTCATTCCGTTTGGACTCCGTTTGATATTCCTTTTCTTCGAAACCCTAAAACAGGCAAAAAAACAGCAATTCTGGGCTGGGCCTCCGGTTAATAGGTTAGTCCCAAAAATAATATAAAAGTGGATAATAAATCCCAGTAATGTTCAAAACAATAGATAATATAGCATGGAGCAATCAAAAATTATAGATACATTGGAGACGTATCACAATGCATCAACTTGTCGGAGCCTTTCTTCTCTACTGGTACAATGTTAGAAATCCACTTGGCATACCTGCAAGGTCTAATAAAATTAGCTTTAAGCAAACGACCGATGTCTTCCTTGATCCGGTCATACGTTTTTGGATTAAAATTTCTGGCCGATTGCTTATATGGCCTAAAACCGGCCTTTATAGGTAACCGATGCTCCACTAGCTCTCGTCTTAAACCTGGCATTTCATGATATTCCCATGCAAAGAAACAAACATATTCTTGTAATAGCTCGATCAACTTAGCCTTATGATTGGCTCTTAAATTTTCGTTTACAAATGTCGGCCTAGGAATTGAACCATCTTCTATATCTATCTCTTCTAATGGATCGGCCGATGTAAAACCTTGTCCTAGTTTATCCATATCATCTAACTCTTCTATGGACTCATACATATCGTTCTCATTGGACTGATATTCTACAAGACGTTTCTGTAACCACTCTGAGTTAGGATCCATTTAAATACATCATACCTTGGAGCCGATTACTGCCAACCGGCTTTAAAGAAACGGGCACAAAACCACTTTTCGTGGCACTAAGAAAATCATATTCTGATAAGCCGCGCCCCGTCAAGCAAGTAGCATTGGGATGTTGCCAATCCACCGATGCGTCGGCCAAAGCAACACAAACCGAATTATCCGCATGAATGACTTCTAGTTCATCATCAACCCATTGAATTAAAAACTGGTGCATAGTAGATGGCATGCATTGGTTTGCATGAACCCAATCGCGGCCTACTATCACATTGTAGTTACCTTGCACCTCGCGACAAAGAAGGCGGTAGCCAAAGTTTTGCTTCCCACCGTAAGCTCCACATACATTACACCTTTGGCTTCAGTTTTCTCTTTGCCTTCAAATCCATTAAGCACCATGTTGTTCTTTATTAACTCTTCATCACGCATCCCCAATTTTTTGAAAACCGAATATGTCATAAGATTAACCACAGCACCACCATCGACAAGCATTCTAGCAACCGGCGATCCACTAATATGACCTTTAAGGAACAATGGCTTCAAGTGCGTCACCGGTTCTTTTGGCTTCTCGAATATAGCATTTTTAGGACCAAAATCTAGCTGAGCTACTTCCCCTTCTTCATCTATAGCACGAAATTCAGCGGGTAAGTAATACACCATATTAATATCCATACCTTCATGAACTAGTGTAGACTCATAATCAAGCATTTCATATTCTTCCGCAAGCATGTCCACTGACTCCGAAATATCTTCAAGGGAAGAGGAAGTAGTAGGCAAAGTGGACGATGTAATAGTAGCTGCATTGTCCTCCGTTGGTGGTGTAAGTGTTGCTATGATCAATGCAGAAGCTGCTATGTTTTCCTTTTGCTTTGGCCTCCACACTTGTTTTGGGGGTACCATGGGACGACTTTCATTGAAAATTTTATCCCTTAGATTTTCTGCTTCTTGTTCCTCCTTCTCATGACTCCTCATGCGCTACAATCTCTTTTTTGTGCCTTGGTCAGACCGGAAGGACACCACTTAGGCTGAGTATATTTTGGATCCCTCGACTTGGCCTTGCTTGTGCTAGATTTATGATCATTAGCCATGGGACCCTGTTGGACATCAGCCACATCTTTATTAGAATCAGCAGGATTATCACCAATAATCGCCTCTTTGATTGTTAATTCTTTAGTGCCTACCATAATAGTTTCAGCACTAGTATTCTTCTCCTTTTGCTTGCCAGGCTCTGAAATTTCAGCACTTGGTGATTTAGCACGCCACACTTGTTTGCCAACCGTTCCATGATTATCTTGCATTAGCCGATTGAGACCGTTGTTCAAATGGCCTCGTGTGGGATAAAAAATCCTCTCATGAACGGGCCTCCTTGGTTCAGCCCAACCCGGATGAAAAGCATAAGGGGCTATTGGGGGCTGCCCCCATCCTCCATTGTAGCCTCCCATGTAGTATGGCGCATAGGGGGGTGACGCCATCCATGGTCTCGGTGCCCATGACCCATATGGCCTTGCGTGATGCTGAAATTCTTCCCAAGGAGGTGACCTTGAGCGCTTCAAATTTAATGCCCAGTCAGAGCTAGAACCGTCCGCTTGATTGGCA
Source organism: Triticum dicoccoides (assembly GCF_002162155.2). Taxonomy (NCBI): domain Eukaryota; kingdom Viridiplantae; phylum Streptophyta; class Magnoliopsida; order Poales; family Poaceae; genus Triticum; species Triticum dicoccoides. Next base: position 533,477,866 of record NC_041390.1, on the reverse strand, counting down.
TACTTGGACAACAACATATCAAAAGTTGGCTTGATTCTCTTGCGCTGCACTTTAGCTTCATTCATCTTCCACTAGCCAACCTCTGGACTCTTGGGATTAACAAATTTAACATGAGTGTTCTCTTGCACTTGTGGTTGCCCCCCGAGTGTAGGATTCTTGATGGTGATCTTGATTACCTCCTTTCCACCGGGTCGCTTGTCAAGCACAACTTGTCTCCCTAAGATCTTGTTGCTCTCCTTATTTTTCCTGGGCTCACCAATGACAATATTATTTTTATTAGCTGATTCGACTATGTTGGGCCGAATTAACATCTTCTTCCCCTCCAAATCCATGGTGTTCATCGGGAAAGGCTGCTTATCAACTTGCATCTCAGAAAAATTCAATCATCCGTCATTAATGGCCGATTGTATCTATTGTCGAAAAACATTACAATCATTAGTAGCATGAGAAAAAGAATTATGATACTTGCAATAAGCACGCCGTTTCAGCTCTTCGGACGGTGGTAAAGTATGAGAAATTCTAATAATCTTGTCTTGCAACAAAGCATCAAATATTTTATCACACTTAGCAATGTTGAAAGTAAATTTCATCTCTTCATCACGATTCTTACGAATCGGCTTTAAATCATTGCAAGTAAACGGTTTGGCCTTAGATGGCCAAAGAAATTCAGCAACATAAATATCACCCTCATCATCCGAGTGATCACTATCATACTCAACCATATTCATCTTAGGACGATCAATTTTATATCTATGCACCTCTTTAAGATCTTTGCTTCGGCTTTCCTGAGCCAAAGCCCTTTGCAAGACTTGGTTGATATTTAAAAACTCATGTCCTTCTAGCCTTTCTCTAATGTGAGTTCTCAAACCACTAAGCACAAGATGAGCCAAATCTCTCTCGGTTATCACCAAACTATAGCACCGGTTTTTTGTATCTCTAAATCTTTTGACATAATCGAAGAATGATTCATCATGCTTTTGCTTAACCGATGTAAGATGGGCTAGTTTAAGCTCATTGTCACCACTGTAGAAGTGATCATGAAACTTTTGCTCCAATTGAAATCATGTAGTAATAGAACCGGGTGGTAATGCAGAAAACCACGAGAAAGCAGTACCGGTTAAAGATAAAGGAAAATAACGTACTTTCCACGCGTCTCGTGAACTTGCCTCACCTAATTGTGCCAAGTATTGACTAACATGCTCCCATGTAGTCTTTTTTCCCTCTCCGCTAAACTTAACAAAATCTGGAACTTCATATCCGGGAGGACATGGCACGACATCAAAAATTTCTAGATATGGTTTCCTGGAAATTCGTGGTTTAGGTAGTTCAATCCCACAATGCTCTCGGAACACCCTAGACATTTCCTCTCTGACATTATCCAAAATAGCACTCGTATTGAGTGACGTTGCATGGGCGCATGGTGAATATGATTTCTAATAGTTGGTACAGTGCTAGTCGGAAGAGATGGTGGTGTGTATGTTGTACCATAGTTCGGCAGCAATCCACTTGGACTTGCTGAACCGTAACCTAGCAATGCAGTTGGATTCACTGAACTTTGTATGTTCATGGCAGGATTAAAGGGTGGAGCAACAAGTTGGTTTGTCTGACTGGGATAAGAATTCAATGGCACGGGCGGCGCCGATGAAATAGGTAAAGTTGGACTAAAGTTTTCCACACCAGCAGACGTACTACCACTACCATGATATGACTGAGGAGTATTATTTCGAGCAGTATTATTGTCTATGATAGCTTGGTAAATAAGATTATTATTCTGAGGAATAAGAGTAGTAATTTCAGTCGACTGTTCAGGAGAGAAGATTTTGCTTACAGCCAGTTCTACCTGCTCATTGTGAAGAGGAGGAAACTTGATTTCTTCAATTGAAGTGATATTGCCTTGGCGATCCTTTTTGAACTTAGCAAAGAACTCCTGCATCTCCTTCTCTTCATGCGCCTTCTTGTACTCCTCAAAAGCTTGCCGATGTTCTGCCGATAAGTCCTCAAAATTGGGCTTGATGATGTTATCGGCATCCACTTCAGATGGCTTGGGAAGATCGACCATGATGGATGATGATGATTTCTCTTTGTCCCCAACAGAGTCGCCAAAAAGTGTGTTCACACACGAACACATCACCGTGTACCCTCGGCGTCGAGCGTGATACGCAGGACACGTCGCTGAAGGAGGCTCACCGGAAGCGCGATACGCAAGACAATCCGGCGAGCTCTTTTGAAGACCCGAAACCCCACGTGGTCGGGAGAGACCCCGTCTGGACGCACGGCGGTGATGGGCTGCCCTAGGTCGGTTCGCCCGCCCCTAGGGCTTCGTAGATCGAAGCTCTCCGAAGTGAAGAATACTGATGAATGAGAAGCAGAAAACTAGGGTAGGAGATGAAAGTTTGTAGATGGGTTTTGCGATTGTGTGTTGTTGTTCAATCGGCCGTCACCCCTTAGGTATATAAGAGGCGGCTGGACTTCCTGTGCAAGGAAAAGGCTTGGATTTACGTCCAAAACCCTAGTTTGGGTCCAACTCGGAGTCAAACTTTCCAAAATGGTTCGGTTTACAACCTGACTGCACCTTGCAGGTCATGTTTGAGGTAGTAAACGACCTCGGATGGAAACAAGTCCAAAAGCAATCTTGACCATTTCGACGAGACGAAAAACTTTTGTGTTGAACATTTTTTTATCAGAGGTCATCTTGAAGGTCAAATGGCTCGCACAAAACGGACTGTTACGCAAAACACCCTTTCCCTCGCGCTACCCATCAGACATAGGTCTGGTGGGGCGCGCCACATCACGCCTCATGACAGGGCTGCACTCTGATAGCTCTAACTTTTGCATACGAACTCGGATTGGATGATTTTTATATCAAAATTGATCGTTTCGACGAGACGAAGACAATCTGTGTAGATCATTTTTCCATACGAGGCGGTCTTGAGGGCATAATGAGCCGAATAGTGTTCTGAATACAAAATCTCAGTATTTCGAACACAACTTCGGCCTGCGAGATGAGATCGGATGGCGATGGCCCAAACTTCAAAGATGTTCATATCGACAATACGAAACTTTTTTATATAGATCACTTCTCCATTTGAGGCCATATTAATTAAGTTCTTGACCGTGCCAAAATCTCGTGTCGACACACTCTTCCCCTCTCGTTGCTATGCATCACCATGATCTTGCGTGTGCGTAGGATTTTTTTTTGAAATTTACTGCGTTCCCCAACAATTCATTGGTCATTTTTGGCAATATCGGAGTGAATATCTTGGTTTTAATGAAATATATCGGTTTAAACTCAGGTTAGAGAAGTGTAAAAATAACACTCATTAATAAGAACGGACTTACTCCTTTTCTACATAAAGCGAACGCACCACGGCTCTGAACTACACGTGACCCGACCCATAAGCGGGCCGAATTCCTCACGAACACCCCCGATTAAGGCATCTGCATCCAAATGAATTTTTTCTACTCTCTTTCCTTAAAAAAATAAAGGATTTAGGTCATTCAAACATGAAAAATGATCACATGACATAGCATGAGTGATACTAATATAGTATGATAATATTAGTGCATTCCGGCTCCCCAACCCACCCCTTAGGCCGGGCGGATGTCCCGATCACTATTCGGTCAAAAAATGGAATAAATGCCCCAAATGCCCGGGCTGACCGACATCCTCATATCGAGCTCAAATCTGGGGCGGATATGAGGAGGCATGGGCATGCCCGGTCGCGTCCGCCATGCCAGATCCGACCCACGTTGGCCCACCCCTACCCCAAATATATTCATCCCCATTTGCTCCCTAGACCATGTTGGGGAACGTAGCAGAAATTCAAAATTTTCCTACATGTCACCAAGATCTATCTATGGAGAAACCAGCAACGAGGGGAAGGAGAGTGCATCTACATACCCTTGTAGATCGCTAAGTAGAAGCATTCAAGAGAACGGGGTTGAAGGAGTCGTACTCGTCGTGATGCAAATCACTGGAGATCCTAGTGCCGAACGGACGGCACCTCCGCATTCAACACACGTACAGCCCGGTGACGTCTCCCATGCCTTGATCCAGCAAGGAGAGAGGGAGAGGTTGAGGAAGCCTCCATCCAGCAGCAGCACAATGGCGTGGTGGTGGTGGGGGAGCGTGGTACTCTAGCAGGGCTTCGCCAAGCACCGCAAGAGACGAGGAGGGAGAGGGATAGGGCTGCGCCAAGAAGGAGATTGAATCGTCTCTCTGGCAGCCCAAAACCTCAAGTATATATAGGGGGAGGGGAGGGGCTGCGCCCCCACCTAGGTTTCCACCCCTAGGGGTGGTGGCCAGCCCTAGATCCCATCTAGGGGGGGCGGCCAAGGGGGGAGAGAGGGGGGCGCACCACTAGGTGGGCCTTAGGCCCATCTGAGCCTAGGGTTTGCCCCCTTCCACTCTCCCTTGCGCCTTGGGCCTTGGTGGGGGGCGCACCAGCCCACCTGGGGCTGGTCCCCTCCCACACTTGGCCCATGTAGCCCTCCGGGGCTGGTGGCCCCACTTGGTGGACCCCCGGAACCCTTCCAGTGGTCCCGGTACGTTACCGATAAAACCCGAAACTTTTCCGGTGACTAAAACAGGACTTCCCATATATAAATCTTTACCTCCGGACCATTCCGGAACTCCTCGTGACGTCCGAGATCTCATCCAGGACTCCGAACAACATTCAGTAACCACGTATATCTATTCCCTATAACCCTAACGTCATCGAACCTTAACTGTGTAGACCCTACGGGTTCAGGAGACACGCAGACATGACCGAGATGACTCTCCGGTCAATAACCAACAGCGGGATCTGGATACCCATGTTGGATCCCACATGCTCCACGATGATCTCATCGGATGAACCACGATGTCAAGGACTTAATCAATCCCGTATACAATTCCCTTTGTCTAGCGGTATGATACTTGCCCGAGATTCGATCGTCGGTATCCCGATACCTTGTTCAATCTCGTTACCGGCAAGTCTCTTTACTCGTTCCGTAACACATCATTCCGTAATCAACTCCTTGATCACATTGTGAACATTATGATGATGTCCTACCGAGTGGGCCCAGAGATACCTCTCCGTTTACACGAAGTGATAAAACCCAGTCTCGATTCGTGCCAACCCAACAGACACTTTCAGAGATACCTGTAATGTACCTTTATAGCCACCCAGTTACATTGTGACGTTTGGCACACCCAAAGCACTCCTACGGTATCCGGGAGTTGCACAATCTCATGGTCTAAGGAAATGATACTTGACATTAGAAAAGCTTTAGCATACGAACTACATGATCTTGTGCTAGGCTTAGGATTGGGTCTTGTCCATCACATCATTCTCCTAATGATGTGATCCCGTTATCAACGACATCCAATGTCCATGGTCAGGAAACCGTAACCATCTATTGATCAACGAGCTAGTCAACTAGAGGCTTACTAGGGACATGGTGTTGTCTATGTATCCACACATGTATCTGAGTTTCCTATCAATACAATTCCAGCATGGATAATAAACGATTATCATGAACAAGGAAATATAATAATAACTAATTTATTATTGCCTCTAGGGCATATTTCCAACAGTCTCCCACTTGCACTAGAGTCAATAATCCAGTTCACATCGATATGTGATTAACACTCAAGGTCACATCCCCATGTGACTAACACCCAAAGAGTTCTGGGTTTGATCATGTTATGCTTGTGAGAGAGGTTTCAGTCAACGGGTCTGCAACATTCAGATCCGAATGTACTTCGCAAATCTCTATGTCATCTTGTAGATGCAACTACTATGCTACATTTGGAGCCATTTCAAATAACTGTTCCACTTGGAGCTATTCTAAATTGTTGCTCCATTATACGTATCCGGTATCTCTACTCAGAGCTATCCGGATAGGTGTTAAGCTTGCATCGACGTAACTCTTTACGTCGAACTCTTTATCACCTCCATAACCGAGAAACATATCCTTATTCCTCTAAGGATAATTTAGACCGCTATCTGGTGATCTACTCCTAGATCACCTTTGTACCCTCTTGCCAGATATGTGGCAAGGCACACATCAGGTGCGGTACTCAGCATGGCATACCGTATAGAGCCTATGACAAAAGCATAGGGGACGACCTTCGTCCTTCCTCTTTCTTCTGCCGTGGTCGAGCTTTAAGTCTCAACTTCATACCTTATAACTCAGGCAAGAACTCCTTCTTTGACTGATTCATCTTGAACACCTTCAAGATCATGTCAAGGTATGTGCTCATTTGAAAGTACCATTAAGCGTTTTGATCTATCCTTATAGATCTTGATGCTCAATGTTCAAGTAGCTTAATCCCAGGCTTTCCATTTAAAAACACTTTTCAAATAACTCTGCACGCTTTCCAGAAATTCTACATCATTTCCGATCAACAATATGTTAACAACATATACTCATCGGAAATTCTATAGTGCTCCCACTCACTTCTTTGGAAATACAAGTTTCTCATAAACTTTGTATACACCCAAAGCTTTGATCATCTCATCAAAGCATACATTCCAACTCCGAGATGCTTACTCCAGTCCATAGAAGGATTGCTGGAGCTTTGCATACTTATTAGCATCTTTCAGGATTGACAAAACCTTCTGGTTGTATCACATACAACCTTTCCTCAAGAAAATCGTCGAGGAAACAATGTTTTGACATCCTATCTGCAAGATTTCATAAATAATGCAGTAATCGCTAATATAATTCCAATAGACTCTTAGCATCGCTACGAGTGAGAAAGTCTCATCATAGTCAACTCCTTGAACTTGTCGGAAAACATCTTAACGACAAGTCGAGCTTTCTAAATGGTGATACTTACCATCATTGTCCGTCTTCCTTTTAAAATCCATCTGTACTCAATAGCCTTACGACCATCGAGCCGTTCTGCCAAAGTCTACACTTTGTTTTCATACATGGATCCTCTCTCGGATTATATGGCCTCGAGCCATTTTGGAATCCAGGCCCACCATCGCTTCTCCATAGCTCGTAGGTTCATTGTTGTCTAGCAACATGACTTCCAAGACAGGATTACGTACCACTCTAAAGTAGTACGCATCCTTGTCATCCCACGAGGTTTGGTAGTGACTTGATCTGAAGTTTCATGATCACTATCATAAGCTTCCACTTCAATTGGTGTAGGTGCCATAGGAACAACTCCCTGTGCCCCACCACACACTAGTTGAAGAGACGGTTCAATAACCTCATCAAGTCTCCACCATCCTCCCACTCAATTCTTTCGAGAGAAACTTTTCCTCGAGAAAGGACCTGATTCTAGAAACAATCCCTTATTGCTTTCGAATCTGAGACAGGAGGTATACCCAACTGTTTTAGGTGTCCTATGAAGATGCATTTATCCGCTTTGGGTTCGAGCTTATCAGCCTGAAACTTTTTCACATAAGCGTCGCAGCCCCAAACTTTTAAGAAACGACAGCTTAGGTTTCTCTAAACCATAGTTCATACGGTGTCATCTCATCGGAATTACGTGGTGCCCTATTTAAAGTGAATGTGGTTGTCTCTAATGCCTAACCCATAAACTATCATGGTAATTCGATAAGAGACATCATGGTATGCATCATATCCAATAGGGTGCAGTTATGATGTTCGGACACACCATCACACTATGGTGTTCCAGGCTGTATTGGTTGTGAAACAATTTCCACAATGTCTTAATTCTGTGCCAAACTCGTAATTCAGATATTCATCTTTACGATCATATCATAGACATTTTATCCTCTTGTCACGAAGATGTTCAACTTCACTCTGAAATTACTTGAACCTTTCAATAATTCAGACTTATGTTTCATCAAGTAAATATACTCAGTATCTACTCAAATCATCTGTGAAGTAAGAACATAACGATATCCACTACATGCCTCAGCACTCATTGGACTGCGCACATCAAGATGTATTACTTCCAACAAGTTGCTTTCTTGTTCCATTTTACTAAAAATGAGGCTTTCAGTCATCTTGCCCATGTGGTATGATTTGCATGTCTCAAGTGATTCAAAATCAAGTGAGTCCAAACGATCCATCTGTATAGAGTTTTTTCATGCATATCTACCAACAAACATGGTTCGCATGTCTCAATCCTTTCAAAAATGAGTGAGTCCAAAGATCCATCAACATGGAGCTTCTTCATGCGTTTTATACCAATATGACTTATGTGGCAGTGCCACAAGTAGGTGGTACTATCATTACTATCTTATATCTTTTGGCATGAACATGTGTATCACTACGATCGAGATTCAATAAACCATTCGTTTTAGGTGCAATACCATTGAAGGTATTATTCAAATAAACAGAGTAACCATTATTCTCCTTAAATGAATAACCATACTGCGATAGACATAATCCAATCATGTCTATGCTCAACGCAAACACCAATCTCGATGGTAGAGGGAGCGTGCGATGCTTGATCACATCAAGCTTGGAAAAACTTCCACCACATATCGCCAGCTCACCTTTAGCTAGTCTCCGTTTACTCTGTAGCCTTTTATTTCGTGTTTACTAACACTTAGCAACCGAACCGGTATCTAATACCATGGTGCTACTAGGAGTACTAGCAAAGTACACATCAACACAATGTATATCCAATATACTTCTATCGACCTTGCCAGCCTTCTTATCTACCAAGTATCTAGGGTAATTCTGCTCCAGTGGCTATTCCCCTTATTACAGAAGCACTTAGTCTCGGGTTTGGGTTCAACCTTGGGTTTCTTCACTAGAGCAGCAGCTGATTTGCCGTTTCATGAAGTATCCCCTTTTGCCCTTGCCTTTCTTGAAACTAGTGGTTTCACCAACCATCAACAATTGATGCTCCTTCTTGATTTCTACTTTTGTGGTGTCAAACATCGCAAATATCTCAAGGATCATCATATATGTCTCTGATATATTATAGTTCATCACGAAGCTCTAGCAGTTTGGTGGTAATGACTTCAGAGAAACATCACTATCTCATCTGGAAGATCAACTCCCACTCGATTCAAATGATTGTTGTACTCAGACAATCTGAGCACAAGCTCAACAATTGAGCTTTTCTCCCTTAGTTTGCGGGCTAAGAAAATCGTCGGAGGTCTTATACCTCTTGACGTGGGCATGAGCCTGAAATCCCAATTTCAGCCCTCAAAACATCTCATATGTTTCGCGACGTTTCAAAACGTCTTTAGTGCCTCAACTCTAAACCGTTTAACTGGACTATCACGTAGTCATCAAAATGTGTATGTCAGATGTTCGCAACATCCACAAACGACATTCGAGGTTCAGCACACTGAGCGGTGCATTAAGGACATAACCCTTCTATGAAGCAATGAGGACAATCCTTAGTTTATGGACCTAGTCCACATAATCAACTTTCAACTAAATTTTCTCTAGGAACATATCTAAACAGTAGAACAGAAACGCGAGCCACGACATAATTTGCGAAGACCTTTTGACTATGTTCAGTATAATTAAGTTCATCTTATGAACTCCCACTCAGATAGACATCCCTCTAGTCATCTAAGTGATTACATGATCCGAGTCAACTAGGTCATGTCCGATCATCACGTGAGATGGACTAGTCAACATCGGTGAACATCTTCATGTTGATCGTATCTACCATACGACTCATGCTCGACCTTTCGGTCTCTTGTGTTCCGAGGCCATGTCTGTACATGCTAGGCTCATCAAGTCAACCTAAGTGTTTTGCATGTGTTCCGAGGCCATGTCTGTACATGCTAGGCTCGTCAACACCCGTTGTATTCGAACGTAAGAATCTATCACACCCGATCATCACATGGTGCTTCGAAACGACGAACTTTCGCAACGGTGCACAGTTAGGGGGAACAATTTCTTGAAATTTTAATGAGGGATCATCTTATTTACTACCGTCGTTCTAAGCAAATAAGATGCAAAAACATGATAAACATCACATGCAATCAAATAGTGACATGATATGGCCAATATCATATTGCTCCTTTTGAACTCCATCTTCGGGGCTCCATGATCATCATCGTCACCGGCATGACACCATGATCTCCATCATCATGATCTCCATCATTGTGTCTCCATGAAGTTGTCTCGCCAACTTATTACTTCTACTACTATGGCTACCGGTTAGCAATAAAGTAAAGTAATTACATGGCGTTGTTCAATGACACGCAGGTCATACAATAAATAAAGACAACTCCTATGGCTCCTGCCGGTTGTCATACTCATCAACATGCAAGTCGTGATTCCTATTACAAGAACATGATCAATCTCATACATCACATATCATTCATCACATTCTTCTTGACCATATCACATCACATAGCATACCCTGCAAAAACAAGTTAGACGTCCTCTAATTGTTGTTTGCATGTTTTACGTGGCTGCTATGGGTTTCTAGCAAGAACGTTTCTTACCTACGCAAAAACCATAACGTGATATGCCAATTTCTATTTACCCTTCATAAGGACCCTTTTCATCGAATCCGGTCTGACTAAAGTGGGAGAGACAGACACCCGCTATCCACCTTATGCAACTAGTGCATGTCAGTTGGTGGAACCAGTCTCATGTAAGAGTACGTGTAAGGTCGGTCCGGGCCGCTTCATCCCACAATGCCGCTGAATCAAGATTGGACTAGTAACGGTAAGCATATTGAACAAAATCAACGCCCACAACTACTTTGTGTTCTACTCGTGCATAGAAACTACGCATATACCTAGCTCATGATGCCACTGTTGGGGAACGTAGCAGAAATTCAAAATTTTCCTACGTGTCACCAAGATCTATCTATGGAGAAACCAGCAACGAGGGGAAGGAGAGTGCATATACATACCCTTGTAGATCGCTAAGCGGAAGCGTTCAAGAGAACGGGGTTGAAGGAGTCGTACTCGTCGTGATCCAAATCACCGGAGATCCTAGTGCCGAACGGACGGCACCTCCGCGTTCAACACACGTACAGCCCGGTGACGTCTCCCATGCCTTGATCCAGCAAGGAGAGAGGAAGAGGTTGAGGAAGACTCCATCCAGCAGCAGCACAACGGCGTGGTGGTGGTGGAGGAGTGTGGTACTCCAGCAGGGCTTCGCCAAGCACCGCAAGAGACGAGGAGGGAGAGGGGTAGGGCTGCGCCAAGAAGGAGATTGAATCGTCTCTCTGGCAGCCCAAAACCTCAAGTATATATAGGGGGAGGGGAGGGGATGCGCCCCCACCTAGGTTTCCACCCCTAGGGGCGGTGGCCAGCCCTAGATCCCATCTAGGGGGGCGGCCAAGGGGGGAGAGAGGGGGGCGCACCACTAGGTGGGCCTTAGGCCCATCTGAGCCTAGGGTTTGCCCCCTTCCACTCTCCCTTGCGCCTTGGGCCTTGGTGGAGGGGTGTACCAGCCCACCTGGGGCTGGTCCCCTCCCACACTTGGCCCATGTAGCCCTCCGGGGATGGTGGCCCCACTTGGTGGACCCCCGGGACCCTCCCGGTGGTCCCGGTACGTTACCGATAAAACCCGAAACTTTTCTGGTGACCAAAACAAGACTTCCCATATATAAATCTTTACCTCCGGACCATTCCGGAACTCCTCGTGACGTCCGGGATCTCATCTGGGACTCCGAACAACATTCGGTAACCACGTATATCTATTCCCTATAACCCTAGCGTCATCGAACCTTAAGTGTGTAGACCCTACGGGTTCGGGAGACACGCAGACATGACCGAGATGACTCTCCGGTCAATAACCAACAGCGGGATCTGGATACCCATGTTGGCTCCCACATGCTCCACGATGATCTCATCGGATGAACCACGATGTCAAGGACTTAATCAATCCCGTATACAATTCCCTTTGTCTAGCGGTATGATAGTTGCCCGAGATTCGATCGTCGGTATCCCGATACCTTGTTCAATCTCGTTACCGGCAAGTCTCTTTACTCATTCCATAACACATCATTCCGTGATCAACTCCTTGATCACATTGTGCACATTATGATGATGTCCTACCGAGTGGGCCCAGAGATACCTCTCCGTTTACACGGAGTGACAAATCCCAGTCTTGATTCGTGCCAACCCAACAGACACTTTCGGAGATACCTGTAATGTACCTTTATAGCCACCCAGTTACGTTGTGATGTTTGGCACACCCAAAGCACTCCTACGGTATCCGGGAGTTGCACAATCTCATGGTCTAAGGAAATGATACTTGACATTAGAAAAGCTTTAGCATACGAACTACATGATCTTGTGCTAGGCTTAGGATTGGGTCTTTTCCATCACATCATTCTCCTAATGATGTGATCCCGTTATCAACGACATCCAATGTCCATCGTCAGGAAACCGTAACCATCTATTGATCAACGAGCTAGTCAACTAGAGGCTTACTAGGGACATGGTGTTGTCTATGTATCCACACATGTATCTGAGTTTCCTATCAATACAATTCCAGCATGGATAATAAACGATTATCATGAACAAGGAAATATAATAATAACTAATTTATTATTGCCGCTAGGGCATATTTCCAACAACCCTAGCCACTCCGCTCCAATGCACCCCACTCCGATCCACCCCAAGCCACTTCCCGACGATCTCCTATCCTCTGCGGCATGTCGGGTAGCGCATCTGACTCCAACCACTCCCGATCTGTCGACTGGGGCGTCGTCTCATGCGGGCCGAAGGAGGTAATGGCCGCCCGTATGGCCCTCCGCCACTCCTAGAAGGAGTGTGTCTGACCAACATCAGAGTCTGTCTAGCGCAAATCCATTGTTTCGGGGCAACTGGCGCTCGGATCAGTCGGTGCTGGAAGCTCGAGGCCCATCTTCTGCGCCATCTCCGGTTCACTAGAGTATGAGTGCTACATGGCCGGTGTGCATGCCATAACAGGCAGAGGGCGACAGAGCGCGAGGTCCTTGAGGGAGTCCTGGACTAAGGGGTCCTCGGGCGTCTGGCCTGTTAGTCATGGCCGGACTGATGGGCTGTGAAGATACGAAGACCGAAGACTGCACCCGTGTCCGTATGGGACTCTCCTTGGCGTGGAAGGCAAGCTTGGCGACTAAATATGTAGATTCCTTTCTTTGTAACCGACCTTGTGTAACCCTAGATCCTCACAGTGTCTATATAAACCGGAGGACTTAGTCCGAAGGACGAACATTAATCCATACAAGCTAGACCTCTAGGGTTTAGCCATTATGATCTCGTGGTAGATCAACTATTGTAATACTCATATTCATCAAGATCAATCAAGCAGGACGTAGGGTATTACCCCCATAGAGAGGGCCCGAACCTGGGTAAAACATTGTGTCCCCTGTCTCCTGTTACCATCGACCTAAGACGCACAGTTCAGGACCCCCTACCCGAGATCCGCCGGTTTTGACACCGACATTGGTGCTTTCATTGAGAGTTCCACTGTGCCGTCATCAATAGGTTTGATGGCTCCTTCAACCATCTACAACAATGTTGCCCAAGGGGGAGTTTTCCTTCCCGGACAGATCTTCGTGTTCGGCGGTTTTGCTCTGCGGGCCAACTCGCTTGGCCATCTGGAGCAGATCGAAAGCTACGCCCCTGGCCATCAAGTCAGATTTGGGAGCTTGAACTATGTCGCGGCCATCCGTGGGGACTTGATCCTCGCTGGATTCGAGACCGCGGCGACCACTCCTGGCCACCCCGAGGGACATGACCTAAATCTGTCATTGGACTGCATCCAGGAGACAGCTCCCGTAACCGCTCTGGCCTTAGATCTAGAGCAGGCTGTGCCATCCAAGGACGGGAAGCTTAACCCCGCCACGGAGGACACAGATTCCCCGGTGTTGGAGCCGCACATAGACTTGATCTCACATGATACATGTGCCACCGGAACTCCGGATTCGTTTCCGGCCGTAAGTTCCGAATCACGTGAGCTCGCGGACGCTGAACTTGACCGTTTATCGATCTTCGAATTCAGCGGCGCAGACATCTTCCAGCACTCGCCTTTGGGCGACATGCTAAACTCGTTAAAGAATCTGTCCTTGGCGGAGGACTCACAGCCAAACTATATCCAGTTCGAATTAGGGGCTAACGATGGAGAACTTTGCTCCCCACCCGCCACCCACTTTATAGCCACGGTCGAAGATTTAACCGACACACTTGATTACGACTCCGAGGACATCGACGGTATGGATGACGATGCCGGAGAAGAAGAGGCCCAAAACCCACCGTTCACCGAACGCTGGACGGCCACTTCATCGTATGATGTATACATGGTGGATGCACCGAAGGAGAATAGTGGCGATGACAAGGAAGATCCAGCTGAGGATAAACCTTCTGAAATACAATCCAAGCGCCGGCGTCAGCAGCGCTGCTCTAATTCACGTCGCAGTAAAGACAGCAACACCGGCATAGGAGAAGATAATACTCCAGAAGGCGCCGAAGACAACGAAGACACCGTTGAAACAGCTAATGAAAAAGATGAACGGGAAGAGGAACAGGTTAGCCTCTGTAAACAGGCCACGCACGAAGACTCAGAGGACGGAAATTATCTTCCGCTCTCCGAGGATGAGGTGAGCCTCGGCACCGACGTTTTCATCGTGCCTGAGGAACCTCTGGAGCAGGAGCGCTTCAAGCGCCAGCTCATAGCAACTACAAGGAGCCTGAAAAAGAAGAAACATCAGCTTCAAGCTGATCAAGATCTGCTCAATGATAAATGGACCGATGTCCTAGAAGCCGAACAATACGGCCTCAAGCGCCCAACCAAAAGTTACCCAAAGCGCAAATTGCTACCTCAGTTTGACGAGGAGGCGCCAGAATACATACCACCATCGTACAATGCGGCTGACTGACCACCACGTGGTCGAGACAAAATGGCAACTCACGCCGAACACCAGCCCACCCCGCCTCATCGCAGACGTAGGGGTAAATTAGCCCACGGCCATACATATGACCTCTAGCAAAACCTGAACAATAAAGCATGACATACTAGATCAATTCACGGATCTCGAGGACGTGCCTCGACATGCGACGATGGCCACCTATTTGGACGTGACAAACTTAGTATGCCCGGGCTGAAAACCATAGACGGACTCCATTAGAGCTACGTCGTGATACGGCTCGATATAGAGGCGCCGCACACCATCATTGCTTCACTGATGAGGTCATGGATCATGAATTCCTAGAAGGATTCAAACCCGTGAATATAGAATCATACGATGGGACCACGGACCCCGCGGTGTGGATCGAAGACTTCATTGTCCACATTCATATGGCCCGCGACGATGACCTCCACGCCATCAAGTACCTCCCTTTAATAATCAAGGGGCCAGCTCGGCACTGGTTAAACAGCCTGCCTGAAAATTCTATCAGCAGCTGGGAGGACTTGGAAGAAGCCTTCCTCGACAACTTCCAAGGTACATATGTCCGGCCACCAGACGCCGATGACTTAAGCCACATAGTTCAACAACCTGAGAGTCCGCCAGGAAATTCTGGACTAGGTTCTTAATTAAAAAGAACCAAATCATTGATTATCCGGATGCCGAAGCCCTAGCAGCCATCAAACACAGCATCCGTGATGAATGGCTCGCTCGCCACCTCGGCCAAGAAAAGACAAAATCCGTGGCGGCCCTCACGGAACTCATGACCCGCTTTTGTGCGGGCGAGGATAGTTGTTTGGCCCGTAGCAAAAACAATGCAAGCGACGCTGGAACCCCTGAAGTTAAAAATAACAAGGACAAGTCTTGACGCAACAGATACAAGCGTCGAAACAACAGTCATGACACCAAGGATACGATGGTTAATGCCGGATTCAGTGGCTCTAAGTCCGGCCAGCGGAAGAAGCCGTTCCAAAAGAACAATTCGGGCCCATCCATCTTGGACCGCATACTTGATCTTTCGTGCCAGATTCATGGCACCCCGGACAAACCACCCAATCATACAAATAGAGATTGCTGGGTTTTAAACAGGCCGGCAAATTAAACGCCGAGAACAGGGAAAAGGGATCACAAAGCGAGGACGATGACGAAGAGCCCCGGCAAACGAACACAGGAGGACAAAAGAAGTGTCCCCCTCATGTCAAAACGGTGAACATGATATACGCTACCCACATCCCCAAGAGGGAGCGCAAGCGCGCACTCAGGGACGTCTATGCGATATAGCTAGTCGCCCCAAAATTTAATCCATGGTCGTCATGCCCGGTCACTTTTGATCGCCGGGATCATCCGACTAGTATCCGTCATGGTGGTTCAGTCGCACTGGTCCTAGACCCAATAGTTGATGGGTTCCACCTGACTCGCGTCCTTATGGATGGAGGCAGCAGCCTCAATCTGCTCTATCAGGATACAGCTCGAAAAATGGGCATTAACCCATCACAGATCAAGCCCACTAGGACTACCTTCAAAGGAGTCATACCAGGTGTAGAAGCCCGCTGTACGGGATCAATCACACTAGAGGTTGTCTTCGGATCTCCGGACAACTTCCGAAGTGAGGAGTTAATCTTCGATATCATCCCCTTCCGCAACGGCTATCACGCACTGCTCGGACGAACTGCGTTTGCTCGATTCAACACAGTACCACACTATGCTTACCTCAAGCTCAAGATGCCCGGTCCGCGTGGCATCATAACGGTCAATGGAAATATGGAACGCTCCCTCCGTACAGAAGAGCACACAGCTGCCTTAGCAGCAGAAGTACAGAGCGGCCTTCTCAAGCAGAACCTTAATTCGGCTGCCGAGCCCACGAACACTATTAAGAGGGTCCAAAATATTCTGCAGCAGGAGAGCTCGGCTCCTCAGGAGCTCGACTAGCAATCCGGCCTCCGTCTCAGTCCCGATAAGGTGGCAGCACTCATGCCGCGCGTACATAACTACACACTTAAAATCCCATGGGCATCAACAGAGGCATAACTAGCTTGTGGTCCATAGTACGGCTCAACCGACATCGGATACACACATACTTTCACTTTTACTTGTTTCCTTTGCAGGTCTCAATCCCACAGGCCCCATCTGGTGGACTAGTCATCAGCCCTCTTGAAGGATAAACACACCAAGACGGCGAGAAATGCAGACATACATGGACTTTTTAGGTGATTCCGTTAACGATAACCATACCTGTTTTTCAGGACCCATTTGCAGCTCTCCCTTGGTTTTGGTATGTCAAATAGCCTGTGGCTAATTGCACTACCTGTATCAATGTACTTTGACGTACTAATTAAAATACAATGAGAACAGATTGCGGCTGGAGCTTTAGGATCCCAACCTTTTACCTTTGTACCTTTTCTGTTTTCTTTCTCTTTTTCAGCTCCCCTATGGATACCCCTATCAGGTAGTATGTTTGATGTTTTCCAGGGGCTTCATAGCACCTTACGACAACAAAAGTCCGAACACTTTTTATAAGTATAGTTCGGCACCCCGAATTTAGCATTATATGCATTGGCTCCGAATCATGTATTTGCTTAATAGTTGGGTTGCCCAGCTCCTGTGCTTGCTACCTTACAATCTGCTATATCGGCTAAGGTAGTAAAGGGAGAACTACTGCGATTGTGTCTTGGTTTATCCAAAGGAGCACCTCAGTAGAGAAAGCCTAAAACCGACTGTCATGATGCGGCGAGAGCTGGTCAGCTGTTCGGAGGTTACAAATCGTTGGAGATTTCTTCCGCATTACGCGAAGGATTGGTACTTCCCGATCAGACGCTCATTGCACTCTAGTTCGAATACTAGGGGTTGCGCCCATGTTTTTATTGTTGAACTCCAATGGCTAAGTGAGGGCGTTATAGCCGCCTAGTCTGGTTGCCTGGTTCGTTGCGCTAAACAACTCCTTCAAGGACCATCTAATTGGACCAAGATTGTTTAAATTCCATCTCGAACACCCTCATACTACCTACATGGGGGCAGAAGCCAATGACTGGTTAACCCTCAGATTTCATACAACACGGTCGCACAGGAAGTAAAATTTTAAAAACATAACAAGCATTATATTGCACAATCACTTTGTTTTATAATACAAGGTAGAGGGAGCTCGAATACATTCATTCAAATATAGTGTCTTTCGCACAATGATCCGCAACAATGCGGGACCCCTCCAAGACATCGCCGAAGTATCGCTCGGGCGTGCGGTGCTCCTTGCCCTCCGGCGGCCCCCGGTCACTAGTTTGACAGCTTCAAGCTTCGCCCACCAGACCTTGTAATAGGAGAAGGCCAGACGTGCGCCCTCGATGCAGACGGACCGCTTGACGACGTCCAGCCGAGGACGGGCATCCACTAGTCGCTTCATGAGGCCGAAGTAACTGTCGGGTATAGCTTCGACTGGCCACAACCAGATTATTAAATCCTTCATGGCCAGTTCGGCCGCCCTGTACAGCTCGACCAGCTGTTTTAGCTGATCGCTGAAGGACACCGGATGTTCTAGCGCAAGATATTGTGACCAGGACAGCTTCTCCGTGGAGCTCTCTTCTTCGGCTCGGAAGAATTTCGCGGCTTTAGCTACACTGCACGGTAGATCAGTAAAAGCCCCTGGAGAACTCCGAATCCGGGTTAGTAAACGATATTTCATCTAAACATTCTTGCTTTGCATATTGAATGCCTTACCCGCCACAATCTTCCTGGCCTCCTGGACCTCCTGGAGGGCGCCCTAGGCCTCATTTCGGGCTGCCTCCGCACTCTGGCGAGCCTTGGCGAGTTCGGTCTCTTGAACCGACGCATCTCACTCCAAGGCCTCACACTTCTTCACCGCGTCCTGGAGCTCCTATTGGACCTCATTGACCCAGGCCTTGAGCTTCTTCCGAGCGGTCTGCTCCTGGACAGCCTTCCCTTCGGCCTCAACCAGGGCCTGTTTCAGGGCCTCGGCCTCGGTTGTCGCCTCTGTACACGTCATGGCATTTCGGTCATTGCATATCATTTTCCTTTTTTCGAATACACAACAGATTATTACTTACCTTGTTTTTCCTGGAGCCGCCTGTTCACCTGGCCCAGCTCTTCCTCAGCCTCCGCCAGTTTCTGCTTCAGTCCGGAGACTTTGGCAGTATGCGAGGCTGCAACCAACAGCGACGCCTGCGTTTACATTTCAGAAAAATTTAGTTAGTTTCCTGCAATAGGAGATTGATCCTCTGTCCGGCTTTTTTTCCGAACACCGGACAGTGTCTTAGGGGGTACTGTCTACATTGGGATTTTCTCTTTTCTGCATCACTTACCTCAAAACCTGTCAGCAGGTTGCTGCAGGCTTCGGTTAGTCCGCTCTTGGTGGACTGAACCCTTTCAATTGTCGTGCCCATAAGGACATGATGCTCATCGACAATGGAAGCGCCTCGTAGCGCCTCGAGCAGATTATCCGGTGCCCATGGTTGGACAGGGGTCACCGGCGGAATAGGCATCCTCCCTTCTTTCGAAGGAGGTAGCATGCTAGATTCCGGAGCCGCATCGGTCTCCGGGATTCAGTCTAGTTGAGGGCCGAACTGAATACGGCCCTTCCTACCAGTCTCCATGGGGATTGATTCCCCTTGGTGTCTGGAGGTGGGGGTTTCGCCTTCTGGCGCCTCTTGAGCCTCTCCCCCACCAGGAACTGTCCTTTGGGATAGCACCTCCGCATCGTCCTTGGCCTGGGGGAGTGAGCGGCTTGAGGTGAATCGCTGGCCATCGCCTTGGAATCCAGCGAGCCTCCTGACGAGGATCGAGGGGAGCTGTCGCGGGCTGGACTACAATAACATAATCGATCATATCAATACAATGAAGAGGAGAAACTTTATGGGCGGATGTAAGTCTTAGCACTTACAATGCGGCCCGCGGCTTAGTGCGGGGGCGTTGCTCCGGACTGCTTCGAACGTCCCATGCGGAGCTGCCCACAAGTGAGCCTTTCCCCTTCTTGGGCGCCTCCGCCTCCAGAATGGTGGAGGCTACCCTCTTCTTCCTCCCCTCATTAGGGAAAGGGCTGTTTTCCTCCTCCTCCTCATTGTCGTGGTCTTCAATGGCGGAGGAAGGAGTCTTGTCTTTGGACGTTGCGTCCGAATCACCCTTGCGGCGGGGGCCACTCCGGACCCCCTTGGCCTTCCTTGTGGCCTTCTTCTCCGGCGCCTTGTAGGGCGCCGGTGCCAGCATCTTTGCTAAACGCGGGATCACTGGTTCTTCAGGCAGCGGGGCCGGACATTGGATCCGCTTCGCCCTCTTCATCCAGTCCTGAAGAATCGATGACGATAAAAGCTTAGACATCATCCTTGAAACAAGCAAGTAAGGGATGTAGTAAGAATGATATACCTCGTTGGCGAGGTGGTTGATGTCATGCCCGCGGTCCGAATCTGTGGCCGGCGGTGTTTCATTGCCCTTAAAAAGCAACCTCCAGGCATCTTCGTGAGTGGTTTTGAAGAGCCTCTTCAGGGTATGGTGCTTCTTCGGATTGAACTCCCATAGAGGGCGGCTTCGGCTTTGGCATGGAAGAATCCGGCGAACTAGCATCACCTGGATTATATCGACGAGTTTCATATCTCTATCCACCATGCTTTGAATGCGCGTTTGCAGTGCTATCAGCTCGTCTGGTGAACACCAGTTTGGGCCCTTCTCAACCCAGGAGGTGAGTCGCATGGGAGCGCCAGCGTTGAATTCGGCAGTTGCGGCCCAGGTGGTGCCGCGGGGTTCTGTGATATAGAACCAATGTTTCTGCCATTCTTTTATAGTCTCCATGAAAGTGCCTTTCGGCCAGGAGACATTGGCCAGCTTGCTCACCATGGCGCCTCCGCACTCCGCGTGCTGGCCATCCACCACCTTCGACTTCACATTGAAGACCTTGAGCCACAGCCCGAAGTGGGGCTGGATGGGGAGGAAGGCTTCACACATGATGATGAACACCGAGATGTTGAGGAGGGAGTTTGGGGATAGATCATGGAAGTCTATCCCGTAGTAGAACAGCATACCGCGGACGAATGGGTGGAGTGGAAACCCTAATCCGCGGAGGAAATGAGGGATGGCGAGGGAGTCCTGGATTAGGGGGTCTCCAGGAAGCCGGACTGTTGGACTATGAAGATACAAGATTGAAGACTTCGTCTCGTGTCCAGATGGGACTTTACTTGGCGTGGAAGGCAAGCTAGGCAATACGGATATGTATATCTCCTCCTTTGTAACCGACCTTGTGTAACCCTAGCCCCCTCCGGTGTTTATATAAACCGGAGGGTTTTAGTCCGTAGGACAACATACAATCATACCATAGGCTAGCTTCTAGGGTTTAGCCTCTCTGATCTCGGGGTAGATCAACTCTTGTAATACTCATATCATCAAGAATAATCAAGCAGGACGTAGGGTTTTACCTCCATCAAGAGGGCCCGAACCTGGGTAAACATCGTGTCCCCTGCCTCCTGTTACCATCCGCCTTAGACGCACAGTTCGGGACCCCCTACCCGAGATCCACCAGTTTTGACACCGACATTGGTGCTTTCATTGAGAGTTCCACTGTGTCGTCATCATAAGGAAGATGGCTCGCCTCATTGTCAAGGACAACATCACCTCTGGGGGAGCCCTGGCTGTAGGCCAAACTCTCCGACTAGGCGGCTTCGTCATGACCGCCCGCTCGGCCGCTGCGCCGACGATGACCTCTCGGGTCATCGAAAATAGCCTCCACATCGGCTCAAAATTTGTCGAGCAGATGGATCCAATGGAGCTCTCCTCTTTGAACGAGCTCTTGGATCGCATTGCCGCTCTGGGAGTCACTACGGACTACGATCGGATCAGGCTTAAACCCGACCAACGGGAGATTAACTCTCCACCGATCACCCATCAGATAGCGGTGGTGGAGGAGCAATGTGGCGATTCTCCCTCTATCCTGAGGACGAACTATGTCCGGATTCCCGAGCTCTCCGAATAGGATACTCGCTCACGGGAGGACGCCGCCCTAACCCTGAAGCCAGAATCAGGCCGCATACCGAACCCGCAGGGCAACATCCCGGAGCAAGATCGGAAACTCCCCTGCCCTGGGATCACAGATTGGGTCAAGGTCTGGACTTAAATCCACCCACCCACCCAGATACAAACTATCCTTCCCACATTAGGCAAGCGCCCCAAGAGACAGTACATCACTATTGGGCCAGATTCCTCCTTGTAATGAACAAGGTCAAGGACTGCCGTGAGGAAGACGCAATTTCGTTCTTTTGCAACAATTGCACGGACAAGGGAGTCCTCAATGCCATAAGTCGCCGCGACGTAGCACACTTCGCTGACTTGGCGGACATAGTACGGAAATACTGTGCGATGGAAAGTGCCTGGAAAACCCAAACACAATTTTGGGATAATCCGGCTCTGACAAAACTCCCAGTCCAAACTAAAAGGGCGCACTCTCATAAGTCGCCCGACTCAATTACAAAGAAGCAAAAGCCCACTACAGGGCGTGGAACCGTATTGGAGGGATGGCTCAACGGGCCCTGCAAAATCCATAGTACAGCAGATATCATATCAACCCACAACCTTAGAGCATGTTGGGTACTCCGGCAGGTGGCCAAAAGCGGTGAGGATCTTCTCACCCAAAATACCTCAGAGCACCTTCCCACGGATAAAAACACAGTATTAACGGTCTTCGAGACCTTAGCCTCAAATAATAGGCGTAAGCGAGCACTCCGCGGCCTTGCCGAAGTCTGCCACGTGGCAGCAATAAATCCATGGAGCGACACGGCTATCACCTTCAACGCCAGTGTCGAACCTAAATTCCGAACAGCCCGAGCACTAGTCGCTTTGGTCCTCAGTCCAATTGTGGATGGCTTTCAGCTCACTAAGGTGCTCATGGATGGCGGCAGCGGATTAAACCTCATCTATGAGGAAACTCTCCAAAAAATGGACATAGACAACAACCGTATTGAGCAAAGCAGTACGACCTTCCAAGGAATCATCCCTAGTCGGGAGGCACGTTGTGCTGGGAAAATCACACTTGATGTGGTATTCGGCACTCCGGAGAATTACAGGTCTGAAGAAATTACATTCCAAGTGGCCCCGTTCAGTAGCGGATACCATGCCCTTCTAGGGAGGGAGGCATTCACGATGTTTCAAGCCATACCCCATTACGGGTACATGAAGCTCAATATGCCCAGACCCAAGGGAATTATCACTCTAGCTATTGATCCAGACATAGCACTCCGCGCCGAGAACAAAACAGCCGCACTAGCCCTCAAGGCATTATCCGAAGCCCTTGTGGCGGAGGAGTTAACCGCGCTGCGCTCCAAAGTGGACAGGGACGACATGATATTAGACAAAAGATCCAAGTCCACCTCCTTTAAACCAGCGGACGAAGTAGTTAAATTCCAAGTCCATCTAATGAACCTACAAAAACAACATCCATTGGGGCACAGTTAGACCCCGCTGTAGACACCGCACTACGGGACTTTCTATGCAAGAATTGGGATATATTCACCTGGCATCCTTTAGACATGCCAGGAATCCCACGCAGATTGGCCGAGCATAGCCTTAATATTCTAAAAGGATTCAAACCGGTCAAGCAGACTCTTCAGCGTTTCTCTGAACCTAAGCGACAAGCCATGGGAGAGGAGCTGGCCAAGCTACTGGAAGCCGGATTCATTAAAGAAATAAAACATCCGGATAGGCTAGCAAACCTGGTGATGGTACCAAAGAAGGACAAATCCTGGCGTCTATGTGTTGACTACAAAGACCTTAACAAGGCTTGCCCAAAGGATCCCTTCCCACTCCCTCGCATCGATCAAATCATCGACGCTACCACAGGACACGAATCATTGTGCTTCCTCGACGCATACTCCGGTTACCACCAGATTAAGATGGTGGAGTCTGATCAAGCCGCAACGGCATTTATAACACCATACGACCCCTTCTGCTTTAACACAATGCCCTTTGGGCTCAAAAACGCCGGCGCAACATATCAGCGCATGATCCAGACATGTCTGGAAAAGAAGATCGGTAAGACTGTGGAGGCATATGTAGACGATGTGGTCATTAAAACCAGACACGTCGACTCTTTAATAGACAACTTGAGGCTCACGTTCACCAATCTCTGAACATACGACATTAAGCTCAATCCGGAAAAAATGCGTTTTCGGCGTTCCCGCCGGAAAGCTCCTGGGCTTCATCGCCTCCAATAGAGGAATTGAAGCAAATCCGGCTAAAATCCGAGCTCTGTCACAGTTGGCTATCCCAACTGACCTCAAGCAAATCCAGAAATTGGCTGGATGCATGGCGGCTTTAAGCCGCTTTATCTCCCGATTAGGAGAAAAGGCACTTCCCCTTTATCGCCTTCTTCGGCGCACCGAACACTTCGAGTGGACGGACGCAGCCACGGCCGGACTGGAAGAAATTAAAGCCATCCTGGCCGCCAACCCAATCCTGGCCGCGCCAACCGTTGGCGAACCAATGCTATTATATATAGCGGCAACTCACCAAGTTGTAAGCGCAGTGCTCGTCGTCGAACGAGAGATGGACGGACATAAATTCCCGCTTCAAAAGCTGGTATATTATGTATCCACCGTCCTCACTCCATGCAAATCACGGTACCCACATTACCAAAAGATAGCATACGCGGTATTTATGACATCTCAGAAATTACGACACTACTTTCAAGAGTGTTCGATTACGGTGGCATCCGAAGTACCACTCAATGACATAATAAACAACCATGATGCCACGGGCCGGATTGCCAAATGGGCCATTGAGCTCCTCCCGTTCGACATAACATATAAGCCACGACGAGCCATTAAGTCGCAAGTACTGGCCGATTTCGTAGCCGAATGGACAGAAGCCGAACTCCCTAAAGAGTACGGTGCATACTCCAATTGGATCATGCACTTCGACGGCTCCAAAATGTTGGCTGGTCTAGGGGCTGGCGTCGTCCTGACATCCCCCACTGGAGACACGGTGCAATACATGCTCCAAATACTATATACAGACTCCAATAACACAGCCGAATACGAGGCCCTATTACACGGCCTCCGGATGGCAGTCTCCATGGGCATCCAACACCTAGAGGTGCGTGGGGACTCAAAGCTCACAATATCCCAAATAAATGGAGACTTTGATGCTAAGGATCCGAAAATGGCGGCATATCGCAACGCCGTCCTCAAAATGTCAGCCCGGTTCGAGGGGCTAGAATTCCACCATGTGGCTCGGGAAAACAACCAGGCAGCGGACATCCTAGCACGTATCGGCGCTAAACGCGACCATGTCCCACCAAACATCTTCCTGGAAAGACTGTTTAAACCATCCGTGGTATGGGAAGGGGACACCGGCAAAAATAGTCCGGACCCGGCCACAACCCTAGATACCGAATACTCTAACACAATCGGAGGCTCTGCCACCGAAATAACACCTTCAGCCCACGTGATAATGGTCGTCACCGCCCCGTGGACAGAACCATTCCTGGCCTACCTAACTAGACAGGAATTACCCGAGGACCAAAATGAGGCTCGCTGCATAGTGCGACGATCTAAAGCCTACAAGATCCATGAGGGAGAGCTTTATAAGAAAAGCACAACCGGAGTCCTTCAAAGGTGCATCTCTGAAGAGGAAGGGCGGAAGCTTTTGGCAGAAATCCATGCCGGACTCGGCGGCCACCACGCAGCAGCCCGGGCTCTTGTAAGTAAGGCCTTCAGTACAGGTTTTTATTGGCCGACGGCCCGGGCAGATGCACAACATCTGGTTCAACATTGTGTTGGTTGCCAGCTTTCTGCAAACCAAAGCCACATACCACCTACCGCCCTCCAAACAACCCCCATTACTTGGCCCTTTGCGGTCTGGGGGCTCGATATGGTCAGACCCCTCAAAGGGGGAACCCATAAGAGAAAATACTTACTGGTCATGGTGGACAAATTCACCAAATGGATAGAAGCCAAACCTGTCAAAACGGCTGAATCCGGACCGGTGATAGACTTCATATCCGGGGTTGTACACCATTATGGCGTCCCCCACAGCATCATCACTGACAATGGCACGAACTTTACAGCCGACGAGGTGAAACTTTGGTGTAGCAACATGGGCATCAAGCTCCATTATGCTTCTGTCTATCATCTGCAAACTAACGGTCAAGTCGAACGAGCGAATGGTCTTATCATGAGGGGTATTAAACCCAGATTAGTCTGGTCCTTAAAGGAATCAGACACCCATTGGGTAGAGGAGCTCGACTCCGTACTATGGGGGTTGCGGACCACGCCGAATCGCACTACCGGATACACACCGTTTTTTATGGTGTACGGCGCTGAGGTGGTGCTGCCTCGCAGCATAATTCATGACTCACCTCGAGGGCGCATGTACGAAGAAAGAGAGGACGAGCTCGATCAGCAGGACAGTTTGGATGCCCTAGAGGAGGAGCGCGACGTGGCAAAAGCATGTTCCGCATTCTATCAACAACAGGCTCGAAGGTACCAAAGCAGAGAAGTGCGGGCCAAAACCTATAACATTGGTGAACTAGTTATGCGCCTGCCGGAGAAGAAAAAGAACAAGCTCAAGCCCAAATGGGAAGGTCCCTTCATTATTGACCAGGTTCTGACCGGTGGAGCATACCGTCTGCGGGATGCATCGAATAATCGACTCGAGCCAAACCCATGGAACGCAGCCAGACTCCGAAGATTCTACGCCTAGCGCCGGACTCTATGTTCGTCTCCTTACCTCCATGAATTTTTTGCACATCTGTTTTTTCTCTCTTTATTTCTCTCTTTTCTCTTGAAAGCCCTAAAGGGCTAAACCCGTGTCTTGGTTACACAATCTTGACGCGCTAACCGTGCTCAATATACCTGGGGGCTTCCTATCAGAACCTTAATCTAATTATTTTTCCGGGCTTCATGCCCCGCACATGTGTTATTCTTCCGCATGTACCTTTTTTCGCCATTATATGCATCGATATGACTTAAGTTTTGGCCAAGGTGGGTTGCCTGGCTCTTGTGTTTATGCCCTACGTTCTCGTTAATTCGGCTAGGGCATAAGGGGAGCACCTCTACAATTGTTACTGCCGGGTCAGCCGGATGTGTACCTCAGACTGGGTGAAGCCAAAAGCTAGCGTTCTTAAGGGAATATTCAGTCGGTGAATAAAAGATGAGTTTCATTTAAATTACTACACGCCCCCAGATGTTTTTAGCCTGCGTCTTGCAGTCCGGACATGCACATTAGGGCATGCGTACCCAGGGAAAGGAACCCTTAACGGAACTATTCTCCCTAGAAGATGTTCCTTACTATCCATGTAATATAACATAGCTAGTTGGGTACTTGTCTGTTCAAGCACTTATGACCCCTACGCCTAGTTTCCATGCATACCCCGGTTTTTATATAACCGAGTGGGTATTCGGATACACTCCGGACTATCGGGTCCAGAGGTCGAAGCGAAAAGGTCCGCCATGACAAATGATTTACAATCCAGCTAGGGACATTACATATGTCACTTGAAGTACACAGTCACTAAGACTGATTCAATTCTTCTTCTATACCATCCAACAGGCTGTCTAGCCTAAAATCCTATTGGGAATACTTTGCGGCTAATTCTACTTGATCATACACTAAACTGACGGGGATCTCTTTCCCATCGGGCCCCACAGGTCCGACCTCGGCCATGTGGTTTGGGTCAGCCTTGGTATATCGCTTCTTCACCATAGCCCAGGCTTCCCGTGCACCTTGTCAGCAGGCTGATATCTTCCATAATCGGAAGCGCCGCCGGGCTTCCTTAAGATTCTCTATAAGCTCCCCCATGCCTCCTGGCGGGGACGCGGACGGCCACAAGGCTTGGGCAATACTCTGCATCACCTGCCGAACTTGTTCGTGCAGTTGTGAGAGCTCTGGCAGAAGATCACCCGAGGACCCGGGCATCTCCTTCGCGGGACAACCCGTCAGCATACCTGCAAACGTCACGCTGTTAGCAGGCTTCTTCGCTGAACTCCTTTAAAAAGTTCGTTCAAGCACTTACTAAAAATGCCGCGCTGAAGCCGTTTATTCTCCTTCACGGAGTCCGCAAGCTAGCCTCGGACATCCTTCAGTTCCGCGCCCAACCGGATATTGGCATATTGGAGATCATTTTTATCCTGCCTGACTCGAGTCAGCACGTGCTCGCAAGCACTTCGCTGTCAATCATCATGTGTCGTATCCGCCTCCACGGCCTCCGGACTCACTCCGGTGCCACCTGCAACATCTATTGTTAGGTGTGCATATACGCCGCATACTACCTGGTACTGATATTCTTTGCAATAGACAAAAAAGTTACCAAGGGGGCCTTTTTGGACTCCTTCAATGCGGCAACAGCGGCTTCCAGCTGGGCCTTGCACTCGTCTAGCTCTTGAGACAGTTGGGAATTCTTCTCCATAAGAACCTGCACAAATAATGATCCTTAAAACAGTTGCGTCAACTATTTCAAGTCTCAGGGGCTACTAATACATATAATCGTCAGATTTGCTTACCTGTACATCCCTTACATACTGGTCCGTGGCTCTGGCTAGACCATTTTGAGCAGTACGGAGGTACACGTCTCCAGAATTGAAGGCATCAAATGCCTCTGGTGAGAAGAAAGCGTCACGGAGTACGGCCCGGCGACACCTATGATTCATGGCGCTCTCCACTTCTGAATTTGTAGCGAACAATCTATCTGCATCCTCTATAGGAGGAGTATCCGGCGTCCGCCCCATGTCGGCTTCCGCCTCTATGTCCGGCCCTGGAGCCCGACTGGTGGAAGCGTGATCGGTAGCCTCTCCGGACATATTTCGGCGAGCATTTTTTCTATTAAAGAAACATGGACGTCATTACATTTTGAGAAAGACGACAACCACGGAGCGGGGTTTTTGTCATACCTCTGCACCGGTGTCTCCGTCCTGACCGCCTTCCTTTTTGGCCTACCCGGCCTCGGTGCCTCTTGTTGATGAGTTGCTGCGGGTTCGGCATGGCGTCCCGAATGCCTTCCCTGTAAAACAATATATGTATATGGTAGGTGAAGTGTCTAAAAGGGGATCCTCTTTTTTGGAGTTGGGATTTTGGTTTTTCTTACGTGCGACGCAGGGAGCAGTCCAGGATAGTCGGTCATAATGGCCACCATGGCATCATCACAGCTCAATTGATAGAACTGCCTGTCTATCAGCTCCACGAATATGTCCGAATCTTCTTTGAGTCCGGGCCCGAGGGCCCGATCAGGGTCCTCTGGTTGTGGAGATGGGTTGTTGACCTCCCTTACAGCTTTTCGCAGTTCCTGCCGTAAAATGGCAAGGTGAGTACCTACGACAAAGAATGCGGGAAGATGTGAGTAAGGAGATATAACTCACCCAGCTTGGAGGGTTGTACATGGAGAATCCATCCCGTGGCTTGATGCGGATGAACTCCTCTTCCTCTCCCTTGAATAACTCGGACAGAATTTTTGCTAAAGCAGCAGCAGAGTCCGGTCCCTTACGCCCGCAACGGGTGGCATCATCTTCCCTGTTAAAACACCACAGGGGGTGCCCTCGATATTGAAGTGGCTGCACTCCCCGCATTATGCATATTGACATAACCTCGATTACTGTCAATCCTGATTGAGCCAGCGCTTTAATCCGGTTCGTCAGGTAAAGGACTTCTCCATTCTCTTCCTCCTAGGGGCTCCGTAGGCACCAGCTTCGGCGTTTCTTCAGAGGAGCATTGTTGAACTCAAGAAGACCCCGCCCAACAGGGTCCGGAAGGGGAACGTCCTCCATATAAAACCATTCCGAAGGCCAATCTTCGGACGTCTTCTTCGGAGTACTGGACAGGTATCCGGTTTCGGCGATGCGCCATATTTCGGCTCCGCCCACTTGATAAAGTGACCCCTTCTATGGGCGGGAGACGAGGCAAAATAACCTTTTCCACAGCTCGAAATGAGCCTCGCAGCCCAGGAATAACTCGCAAAGGGCAACGTAGCCGGCGATGTGTAATATGGAAGCAGGGGTGAAATTATGCAGTTGGAGGCTGTAAAACTCTAGGAGCCCGCGGAGGAACAGATGAATTGGAAATACGAGTCCCCTTAATAAGTAAGGAACAAGGCACACCCGCTCCCCCGTAGAGGGGCTGGGGAAGCTCTCCGCTTGCTCCCCGCCATTGTAGGTGGCGAGCCCGGCTCGGACGGGAACCATATACGCTGGAGGGAGAAATCTCTGAGTCTGCAGTTCGACTAATCGACTGTGTGGCACAGAACACCTCTCCCAATCACCGGGCTTAGGGCTACGGGGGCGAGAGGAGGAGCTGCGGTGGTCGGCCATGTTGGAGTGGATTTTTCCGAAGCGCGCTCTGATGAATTCTCGTTGTGGGAGGATGGTATGGATTGGATATAAGAATCCCCATCCCTTTAATAGACAATTTATTTATCTGGCTAAGGGGGCGAATGTAAAAATGCCCTGGCTCCTCGTATTCATTCGACGCGTGGAAGATAGCCCTTATTGGGCGCAGAAGCCAAGGAGTCCAACATTTATGGGGCCGGACACTACTTGACAAACATTCAAAATTTGGAGAAGAACCCGCCTTGCAATGCCGAAGACAATACTGCATGTCGGACTTGACATCATTGAAGCCTGGTTCGGGGGCTACAGAGGGAGTCCTGGATTAGGGGGTCTCCGGACAGCCGGACTATATCCTTTGGTCGGACTGTTGGACTATGAAGATACAAGATTGAAGACTTCGTCTCGTATCTGGATGGGACTTTACTTGGCATGGAAGGCAAGCTAGGCAATACGGATATGTATATCTCCTCCTTTGTAACCGACCTTGTGTAACCCTAGCCCCCTCCAGTGTCTATATAAACCGGAGGGTTTTAGTCCGTAGGACAATATACAATCATACCATAGGCTAGCTTCTAGGGTTTAGCCTCTCTGATCTCGGGGTAGATCAACTCTTGTAATACTCATATCATCAAGAATAATCAAGCAGGACGTAGGGTTTTACCTCCATCAAGAGGGCCCAAACCTGGGTAAACATCGTGTCCCCTGCCTCCTATTACCATCCGCCTTAGACGCACAGTTCGGGATCCCCTACCTGAGATCCGCCAATTTTGACACTGACAGATGGATACTACCCTGTCGTCGGGCTTCGGCGTGGGAACAATTTGTCCCTAGGCCGGAAGGCGGTGGGCGATTCCCTTCGCCAGGTAGCCGGCCGCCCGAAGCTCGGCGATGTCCTCCTCCTAGACGGAGGAGGCCATCCACTTGCCTTGACCTCCGGATCGGACATGATTGAGTGCTTGCTCGAGACGGAGAAGATGAGAACTTGGGCGCTGGAGCTCAAGAATGGAAGGGCAGAGGAAGAGAGAAGGCGTGGGTGAAGAAAAGAGATTCTTATCTCCTTATAAAGGCAGTAAATATTGGACGCCTCCCCACTCGCCTTAAAATTCGCCTACTCTCGAGGGCTGTGTAAACAGCACGGTTGGGTTACCCATGTCCGTATTGATGAGAATCCCGTAGTATGGGGACACGATCCCTGCTTTGACAAGATGTGCCAATGGCAACCGCGTCTCGAAACATGGAGCGACAGACGAAAAACGGTTCGAAATTATGACCGGACAGATGTGATGTCATGTTACGAAAAGTTGTCAGCAGATTAAACGCGTGTGCAATTATATTCTCTCTACGGTTGTGTGTGGTGTGTGTGTGTTACAGGTCCGGACACGTCGATACATCCGAGGACTATTTTGGAGTTCGGAAGAAGAAACCCGTCTTCCAATGCCAAAGATAGGCCTACGCGCCAAATACCTTGTCATTGAAGCCAGGTTCTGGGGCTACTGAGGGAGTCCTGGACTAAGGGGTCCTCGGGCGTCCGGCCTGTTAGTCATGGGCCGGACTGATGGGCTGTGAAGATACAAAGACCGAAGACTGCACCCGTGTCCAGATGGGACTCTCATTGGCGTGGAAGGCAAGCTTGGCGACTAAATATGTAGATTCCTTTCTTTGTAACCGACCTTGTGTAACCCTAGATCCTCCCGGTGTCTATATAAACCGGAGGACGGACATTATCATAGCCATACAAGCTAGACCTCTAGGGTTTAGCCATTACGATCTCATGGTAGATCAACTCTTGTAATACTCATATTCATCAAGATCAATCAAGCAGGACGTAGGGTATTACCCCCATAGAGAGGGCCCGAACCTGGGTAAAACATTGTGTCCCCTGTCTGCTGTTACCATCGACCTAAGACGCACAGTTCAGGACCCCCTACCCGAGATCCGCCGGTTTTGACATCGACAGTCCTCCTTGCTGCCGATATGGCGGAGGCCACAGATGCGGCGGTGCGCGTTGCCGTGGAAGAGGAAGCCTTCGTGTCCACACCCTCCAAATGTGGGAGGGGAGGAAGACGCACGCCGTCAGCCGAGAGCAAGCCCCGACAGTCTGTGCCATGGTCGGGCTGCCCCCCAAAGAAGAGAAGGAGGACAGGGACAAGGTGGACAGCTCCGGCGAAGAGGAGATCTGGCTTGATCTATACTACATCTTCGAGCGGTACTTCCGCGACAAAGCGCCAGCAAGGACAACCGTGGATGGTCTTTGTCCATAGATTAGTATGTATGTTGAATATGCCAAATTTTGATAGCCCAATGTCATGTTTTGATGTAGTAGCCGGACGTCGGACGTCCGACTACATCAGAAGTTTATGATGCATGTGTAATATGAATTTGAGGTTTGCTAATTGAGGTATATGGTGCGAAAATGAATATTTAAGGTGTGACCGTCATTGTCCAATGACGCGCCTGATCACATCAATAGAAATTTAAGGGGTGGATTTGATGTATCTGGCTGTAGATGCTCTTACACATCTCATTCAGGGGCAGTAGGACAAGGCTCCAGAGCAAGAGGCGAGCATGAAGGAGGACGACTCCATCGACACGGCGGCGTGGGACAAGCTGGGGATCTCTGCACCGGGCCCTGTTGCTCAGGTGGAAGGGCAACGATGACGCAAGCGGCTGAGGAGGGGGGATCGGTGGGGATGACAATCTCGATCCCCAACCAATATGGCTCCAACCTGGGGTTGGTCTCCTCCCCTCCCATGGCGGCTGCGGGTGCGGATGGTGGTCTGTTCCCGCACGGCCGCTCCCCTTCTTCCTCGCGCCCCCGCCCTGCTGGGTCTCCTGCCTCTGGTGGCCGCGGCTCTACACTTAGCGGCTCGGTGAAGCTCATGAAGAAGACGGTGGTGCGCAAGGTCAGCGCGGAGGCGGTGCGCGCGATGGAGCCGCTGGGGGCGCCTGTCACTCCGAGGCAGTCGGTCATGGCGCTGGCGGCCCCGACAGCGCCTCCAGTGGACCAGCTGCTGCAGGACGCCTCCAAGACGGTGCTGATTTCGAAGGCCAAGCGCACCAAGACGGTGCCAGCGGCGCCGGTGCGCACCAGCTCGCATTCGAAGGGGGCCAAGGGCAATATGCCATCCTTGCAGAGGGCGCAACTCCTCCAAGCCCAGAAGAACATGGAGATCTCAGGTAACCCACCCCCCCGGTTTACAGTTCTAGATGATTTCTCGGACGATCATTTGCATGAGGTGTTAGATGCGAGCGTTGTGGATCCCTCCTGTGTAGGAGGGGTTAGCGAGTTGATTTCGCTGGTGCGCGCTAAGGAGTTAGCGTAGGCCGCGATCGCGGCTGCCGCTGCAGAGTGTGCTAAGCAGAGACCCCGGGTACCCGAGGGAGGGGACGCCGTGGTGATCTCTGTGCCTGAAGAGGGGGGGCAGGCAACAGGGGTTGCTCCCTCTCCCACGACTTGCAAGGGCAAGACGAGGCGAGTGGCTAAAGCGGTCACCTCCAGGGGTGTCCGGCTCCGGAATCGCGTGATCTAGCTGCGAGCTATGATCTGGAATATCCGTGGCTTCGGTCACGTGGGACGGCGTACCCAACTTAAAGAGTACATGCGCAAAGAGGACATAGATATCGTAGGGCTTCAAGAGACGATTAAGGCAAATTTTCGTTTTCATGAACTGCTTGCGATCGATCCCTTGGAGCACTTCGAGTGGCAGCATGCCCCTGCTGTAGGGCACTCAGGTGGCATGCTGCTGGGCTTGAGCCGAGCCCTATACGAGGTTATTGACTGGGACGTAGGCTCGTTTTATATCACGGCTCATTTCCGTATTCGTGCCTTGCTTCGCAAGTTAGCAATCATACAAGTCTACGGACCGGCCGATCACTCTCGTTCGGCGGAGTTCTTGGCGGAACTCCAGGCCAAAGTCACCATGATGTCCGCGGCCACGCTCCCTGTTTTGGTGGGTGGAGATTTCAACCTTATCCGACCGGGAGCCGACAAGAACAACAACAATATAAACTGGCCTAGGGTGACCATGTTTAACTCCGCCATTGCTGCCATGGCCCTAAGGGAGGTGACCAGGTCAGGCGCGAGGTTCACTTGGACTAATAAACAACTCGATCCGGTGCGCTCAGTGCTAGATAGGGTGTTCATGTCGCGGAGACACGCATAGGCTCTGACCATGTACCGCTCGTCTATTCCTCGGGGGAGGACAGGGTGCGACGCAGCCCGCGCTTCTTCTTCGAAACAGCCTGGTTCGAAGTGCCAGGCTTCGAGGAGATTTTCAGGGCGAAATAGCGGGCATGTGTTGATTCGTTAGGACCCCAGAGAGGCCCGATGGAATTTTGGAACGCGGTGGGGGGCCGGCTCAGGGCTAGCCTCAAGGGATGGGGCGCAAACCTAGGGAGGTCTGACAAGGAGCGCCGCGCCGAGATCCTTGCGGAAATCACAAGGATTGATGCACTGGCTGATGCTAGGGCCTTCTCAGAGCAGGAATGGGCCCATCGCTATGCCCTGGAGGGCCAGGTAGAAGCGTCCCTGCGCGCAGAGGAAGAATACTGGCGTAGACGAAGTGGTCTGAAGTGGGTTCTGAAGGGCGACGCCAATACTAAGTATTTCCAGGCTTATGCTAACGGGCGTCGTCGGAAATGTTCCATATTAAGGTTGCAATCAGAGCAGGGGCTTCTGTTGCGACAGGAGGACATCTCCCGACACATTTACGAGTTCTACATCAATTTGATGGGCTCGTGCGAGGCCCAGGGGGCGGGGCTCCACGAAGACGTTTGGGAGGATTCGCAACGTGTGTTGGACTGTGAAAACGAAGCGCTAGGGCTTGCCTTTCTGCCAGAAGAGATCGACGCCGCTCTCCTCGGTATGAAAGTGGACACGGCGCCGGGACCAGACGATTGGCCGGTGGCGATGTTCAAGCGCTTCTGGCCTTTTCTTAGGGGCCCCATTTTCGAGATCTGCAACGGTTTCATGAGGGGGATGGTTGACATCTCGCGCCTCAACTATGGCGTCTTAACGCTCATCCCGAAGGTCCAAGGGGCAGACAATATTAGACAATTCCGACCGATCGCGCTCATTAACGTGCCTTTTAAAATCTGTGCAAAAGTGTGCGCCAATAGACTAGGTCCGATAGCTCATCGCTCGATTAATCGAAACCAATCTGCTTTCATCCGAGGACGCAACATTTTAGAGGGACCGCTCACCCTGCAAGAGATCGTTCATGAACTAAAGCGCACTAAGGAGGCGGCGGTGCTGCTGAAACTCGATTTCGAGAAGGCATACGACCGTGTGAATTGGGATTTCTTGCGGCAAGTGCTTATCGGAAGAGGCTTTTCCGACGTTTCGGTCCATCATATTTTGCAGTTGGTGTCGGGAGGCCAAACTGCAGTCTCGGTGAACGGAGAAATAGGGCATTTCTTCCGAAACAAACGCGGGCTCAGGCAGGGTGATCCAATCTCACCTCTCCTTTTCAACTTCGTGGTGGACGCTCTATCCACAATGCTTCGGAAAGCAGCCGAAGCAGGCCATATCCAAGGGTTGGTAGGCCACCTCATTCCAGGGGGAGTGACGCATCTGCAATATGCAGATGACACGCTACTTTTGTTTCACCCTGACCACCACAGCATTGCGTCGGTCAAAGCGATTCTAATTTGTTTTGAGCTCATGTCAGGGCTTAAAATAAATTTTCATAAATGCGAGGTGCTCATGAAGGGGGTTGAGCCAGAGGAAGGTAATCGTATAGCGGATTTACTCAACTGCAAGGTGGGTAAATTCCCGCTGACATACCTAGGCCTTCCAGTTGACATCAAAAGGCCGACGATAGACGATTGGGAACCTCTATGTGCTAAGGTGAGGGGTAGGGTGTGCCCTTGGAGGGGTAAATTCCTCTCAAAAGCGGCCAGACTAGTTCTCACGAACTCAAGCCTCTCTTCCCTGCCTATGTTTGCTATGGGCCTTTTTTTGCTTGCAGAGGGGGTGCACGCAAAGTTTGACACGCCGCGGTCTAAATTCTTTTGGGAAAGAACTAGCCCGAACCGTAAATACCATATGGTCAAATGGGCTTGGGTGTGTCGTCCCAAGGACTTGGGGGGCCTCGGGATCACCAACTCTAGATTGCTTAACATCGCTATGATGTGTAAGTGGATTTGGAAAATTGCCCAGGGGGCGTCCAGACTCTGGGTTGATCTCCTTAAGGCCAAGTACTTCCCCAACGGGAATTTCTTTGAAGGTAGAGCAAGGGGCTCGCCTTTTTGGAATGATCTCCAGACGATCAAGTCGGCCTTTGCCTTGGGGGCTAAGTTCTTGATTGGAGATGGGCGATCGGCGCGATTCTGGACAGATCTTTGGATAGGCGCCCGCCCCCTATGGGAAGAATTCCGCGACCTGTACGACATTGTCGTAGACCCAGGCATGTCGGTGGCTGACGCGCTGCGTACGACCCCTCCGGAGA
This sequence comes from Triticum dicoccoides, assembly GCF_002162155.2. Taxonomy (NCBI): domain Eukaryota; kingdom Viridiplantae; phylum Streptophyta; class Magnoliopsida; order Poales; family Poaceae; genus Triticum; species Triticum dicoccoides. The sequence goes on along the minus strand of NC_041390.1, from coordinate 533,441,321 downwards.
TTCATTTCAAACGCGAACTTCAGGGGACAGAGCAGGCCAGTGTTGTAGCCCTGCGGCAGTTGATTGACCGGGTGGTGCTCTCGGACCAACCGGACACGGTGAGCTGGGCGCTCACCAGCTCTGGGAAGTTCTCGGTCAAGTCTCTATACCGCAAGCTGTGCCAGGGGCCGTCGCAGCTGGTGGTGGCAGGGCTTTGGACCGCGCGGTTGCCACTGAAGATCAAACTATTCCTTTGGCAACTGTTCCGCGATAAGCTTCCCACTTCCCTGAACGTGGCCAAACGGAATGGGCCGGCCAATGGGTTTGTGCGTTGTGCGGGGACCCAGAGGACGCGAACCACGCCTTCTTTCGGTGCCCCTTAGCGCGGTTTGCGTGGAGCGCAGTGCGGTCCGCGGCTGGTGTCCAGTGGGACCCACGCTCAGCTGCAGAGCTTATCCACATTTTAGGTGCGCTGCAAGGCTCAATGAAACGAGTCGTGTGGACCTGTGTCGGAGCTCTTCTATGGTCCTTGTGGCTAACTAGGAATAAACTCGCGATCGAGGGGACCTTGCCAACACATCCGGCTAATATCATCTTCAAATGCAATCTTCTTTTACAGCAGTGGAGTCCGTTGGGGAGGCGCAAGGATGCTGATTTGATCAAGACAGCGTAACAGCGAATTCTGCAAGTGTATGCGGCGGCTAGGGAGCCATGACTACGGTGGTCGACGTAGTCTTTTTTGAGTGCTTGACGAGTCTGCGTGCTCAGTACGGGCGATGCCTTGTAACGCGACAGTAACTTTATCTTCTCCGCTCGATCATGGTAGTGGCCCGATGGGGCTTTTGGGTGATGTAAGACTTATTGGTATGACTCCGCCGTTGGGGCTTTATTAATTTAAAACCGGACGCATCTGGCATCTTCGTTCTAAAAAAAGAAAGCCAAGTTAATACTGTACGAGAAAATAGAACCGGTGGCACAAAACAGACTTTGCTCGTCTGGCAAGCCACCATTTGCCATAAAACCAAGGGCACCCGAGGTGCAGGTCGCCCTCTTTGATTAAACATTCGTCGCCCTGTTTCATCTCCGGACGAGCCATACTTCCCAAGAACACCAGAGGGGAGCCACACGTACGTTGCGACTCGCAACAATGTCACTCCCCGGCGCTCTCACCGCGAGCTCATTCGCCGTCCTCCTCCTCCTCGCCCTCTCCACGTGGCCGACGTGCCACGCCACCCACAACATCACCGCCATCCTCGCGGCGCGCCGGGACATGTCCGAGTTCAGCCGCCTCCTCACGACGACGGGCCTGGCGGACGAAATCAACGAGCGCAACACCATCACGGTCCTCGCGGTCGACGACGCCGACATGGCTCCGCTCAGGGCGCGTCATCTCCCGCGGGAAGCGCTCCGGCACGTGCTCTCCATGCACGTCCTCGTCGACTACTACGACCACGACAAGCTGCACCGCCTCCCGGGCGGCTCCGCGGACGTGTCCACCCTGTTCCAGGCCTCCGGCGACGCGCCCGGCAGCGCCGGCATGGTGGAGATCTCCGAGCGCCGGGGCGGGAGCGTGGCCTTCGTGCCTCAGGACGCCGGCGACGACGCGCGCGCCACCAGCGTGCTCTTCGTCAAGCCCATCCACGAGGAGCCGTACAACATCTCGGTGCTGCAGGTGGGCGCCGTCATGTCGTCCCCGGCCGCCGAGGCGCCCTCGTCGCCCGAGACTTCAACTCCAACCTCAAGGCACAACGCCACCGACGTCGTGCCCAAGACCAAGAAAGGGACCGGGTCAGCGGACGACGCCGCCGACGCGCCTTCGGCGGACGACGGGGACGACGAACGAGAGGACCATGCGAAGAAGAACGGCGCGATCAGCGCGGCTCCCGGCCGGCTATCCTTGGCTCTGGCGTTCCTGCTGGCGATCAAGATCGTCGTGCGCGTTTGAAGGTTGATTGCGGCTGTGTGTTGTGAGTTGCTGTTTGTTGGGTTCCTCGATCTTGTTCCTGCACGTGTCAGTATTACTACTGGGGATATGGTGAGTGCTTTGATTAATTTGCTAGGTCGTTGATGCGTTGGAAACGTTCTTGTAGTTTCATTTTGTTTGCCAAGAGAGCTTTGCAGGCCTGTGTCCTGATTCATCTAGTGTGTCTAGTCCAGACTCCAGATCTGGTGGTGTTATAAACTGGTCTACCCAAATACATTTGCCTAGCTTTAGCTAGCTACAGTACTATTTTCTTTTGGTAAATCTTCTGGTGTACTCTCATGTAGTAATTGCTGCATACGTAGTACATTAATCGGAGTTCTGCGGGCTACAAGTTCATTCGGTTCTATAAATCTGTCGTCTTATTCCTATTGTCTTATATACATGTTTTCTTATTCTCATGAGACATAGAATGATCGAAACAAAATTGATGGTCAAACTTGTACTCTGAATTTCCATATAAATGTCGAAAATAACAACTTTTAGAGGAACAGAGAGAGCAACAAGGCAGGTTGCCATGGCCAACAATCAAGGTGTTCTTTCTTCCTACCAAGTGCCAGCGCTAATACGATCTAGTATGCCTGTAATGCACTAGGAGTTTCCAAAACAACTAGTACGTACGTAAACAAGATGCCTTGTCACTTGAGCACGCACCGCACCGCGGTGTTTGCAACTGAGCCCGGAATCTATCGCTTAGCTAGCTTTGCCCGGATCAGGCCGACAGCCTTTGCCGCTAGCCTCTGCGCCCTCTTTGCCTCTCGAGCATATTTGGGACAGCCGAGCACATGCATGCCTCATGCCCGCGACTGCAAGAGTGGAGTACGATCCGTCCCAACCCGACGTGATCGTCCCGAGCCACGTGGTATTGCTTACACGCATCCATGCATGCATGCACCGTCGATCTGGCAAATCCGAGCTCTGAATGAGCAGAGTGACCGTGTCTAGGGTTTAGGCCGGTCATTCTGAGTTCCTAGTAAAACCTCGCATTTCTTCAGGCTGATCTTATCGATGAGGGTCTCTGACGCGAGTTCAGCTAGGTTGCGAAAGATCACCAACATAACAGCTACCTTTACCGCGTGCTTTGTCGGCCGGATCGGCCGATCCAGAGGCATCAAGCAAATCTAACCGGCAAGGCTGCTGCAACCGCATCGCATCGGGTCGGGGGCGGTCTTAATTTGCTTGCATGGCACGCCTCGGATCGATCTCGCGGGAAAAGGCCCGCCTTGCCTTGCCTGCAAGGGCTGCACACCGAGGCCGCTTTGCTGAAAGGAACCTACGCCCGTAGCCGTGTAGGAACAGTAAAGAGAAAGGGCCGGGCGGTGAAAGTGAAACAAAGAGGGTGTCTGCGTGCAGAGGGTGAGCTGGTATGCATGTGTAGGATGCCTGTGCGTACACGGAAAGATCCGACGGACGCACGCCCCGGCTTTAGCTTTGCCTTGCATTTCCATGCCCTCTCCGGCTTTGTAGACTGGTAGTAGTTGAACAGCTGCATTGCATGTGTACCGTGATCGATACTGCGGCTGGGCTTGGGATTGGATGTCTGATGTTCTCGTCCCTCCTCGCAAGCACACCTTACATTGAGCACCAGAGACAAAATCACATGCATGATAAGTACAACCTCTGTGACTGAATATAAGATGTTTTTGCAGTTTCATTTTTTAGTTAACACATGATGATTTTGTTAGGAGAAACTAGATGATGCCCCGCGCGTTGCTGCGGTAACTTTGTTAAAAAATGCATAAATAGTTGCTAAAATGACTAAATCTAATGGAAAAAATATAAGCTTGAACATCAACAAAATAAATTCCCTAAAAATATCATTTCAAAAAAAAATGTGAAGGATTACTAACATACATGTACGATGTGGCAGTGTTACATGCATAGACTAATGCAAAAATAATTGTAATTTCTAAGTACATTTATGTAGCAGATTTTGTATGGCTTAGTGGGAGAGAAGACCTAAATGCATGGCCTTATTGAGGACATTGAGGTGGACGCTTTGCATGGTAATAGAATTTTGATCAACTTTTTAGAAATGTAAGATGTAAGATGAGGCCATTTTGAGACCGTTGGAGGCACAAAAACATGACCCAAACCACAACTCGGCTTACTCCACGCTATGCCCGAGCATGGCAAGTTCTGTTTAGGGAGTGCTTGTTTGGCGCTTATGGCGCCGATTGGCGAAGCAGCGTTTGTGGGTAGCCTATGTAGGCCGCGGCCCAGTATGCTAGCGCTTGCTCGGCCCTACTTTGATTTTTTTCGTTCATCCGCTGCCTCACATAGACAAAACACTGATTGCTGACATGTGAATTTTTAGAGAAAAACACAGGTTTGAATAAATGTTTATGGTTGCAAAGAGTTCATGAATTTAAAAATTGTTGAATTCAGAAAAGATCATGAATTTGGATTTTTTTTGTAAATTTGAAAAATGTTCATCAATTCTGAAAAATACATGAATTTAAAGATATCGTGAATATGTTTTCTTTTGTGAATTTCAAAAATTCATGAATTTGAAAAAGTTCATGAATTTGAAAATTTATCACAAATTTGAAAAAAAAACTACATGAAATTGAAAACAGCTCATGAATTCAAAAATGTTAATGAATATGTAAAATATTCATCAATTGGAAAAAGTTCATGAATTTGTTAAATGTTTACGAATTTTAAAAATAATCAGAAATTTGATTAATGTTCACAAAATTGAAAAAGAAGTGAATTAAAAAAGGAAAAATGAAAATTGAAGAAAACCAAGTGAAAACTAGCAAAGAACACATAAAAACCGGTTGGGAAACTTCCGAAAACCGGGAGGGAGGTTCTAACACAGAAAGATTGTATGCCCGTTAGATGGGCCAGCCCATTAGGAAGGACCTGGAATGAGGGGTATGTGCCATGTACGATTAAATATGGCGGATTTTCTATTTGACCGAAATCACTATTTGAGAAGTACTCCTTGCAGAGATCATTTCCACCTCGTCGGGTTGTGACAAGTGGCGCATTGCATGTGCGCCACTTGTCGCAACCTGGGAGTTTTCCCATTTTCATAGATCCGTTTATTCAAAACGTTTATCTCTTAAACCGTGCGTCCAAATATCAAACTATTCTCACTGATTACTCGCGTCGAGATCTTTAAAACTATATACCATGTTGATAGGTTTTGATGAACTTTTTTCAGGAAAAATCCGGACAAAAAAACCAAACCGAGAGCACGATTTTTTCCTTTCCAAAAGAGGCATGTCGTGCCTTTCGCGAAAGCACAACCGTGCCTCTCGTGAAAGCAAAAACGTGCCACTAGCGGGAAAAAACAAAAAACACATTTTTTCTGTTTTCCGAGAGGCACAACCACGCATCTCGCGAAAAGCACAACTGTGTCTCTCGCAGAAGCAAAACCGTGCCTCTCGCAGAAAAAACACAAAAAATTTTCCGTTTCCGAGAGGCACAGCCGTGCCTCTCGTGAAAGCACAACCGTTCCTCTCGCAGAAGCAAAATCGTGCCTCTGGCGGAAGGAAAAAAAAACAGAAAACGCGTTTTTTTCGTTTCCGAGAGGCACGGCCATGCCTCTCGCCAAAGAAAAAACATGCCTCTCACGAAAGAAAAATAATATAAAACACATTTTTCTTTTCGTTTCCAGGAGGCACGGCCGTGCCTCTCGCGGTAAACCGTGTCACTCATGGAAGCAAAACAGTGCCTTTCGCGAAAGCAAAAAAAATGTTTTTTCGCAGAAAAAAATGTATTTTTTTGTCCAAAAAGCTAAGAAAGACGGGTGGAAAACCAAAAAGTCGAAAAAAACATGAAAAACGCTTAATAAAAAATCTGAAGGAAGCGCGGAGAGCGCGACACGTGCGGCGGTTGAGAGCGTGCCAAGTGGAGGGCTGATACGTCTCCAACGTATCTATAATTTTTTATTGTTCCATGCTATTATATTATCAACCTTGGATGTTTTATATGTATTTATATGCTATTTTATATGATTTTTGGGACTAACCTATTAACCTAGAGCCCAGTGCCAGTTTCTGTTTTTTCCTTATTTTTGAGTTTTACAGAAAAGGAATACCAAACGGAGTCCAATTGACGTGCCAATTTTTGACGATTTTTTATGGACCAAAAGAAGACCGCGGAGTAAAAGAGTTGGTCCAGAAGAGTCCCGGGCCGTCCACGAGGGTGGGGGCGCCTCCCCCCCCCCGGGGGCGCGTGGGCCTACCTCGTGGACGACTCGGGCACCTCCTTGACGTGAGACCGATGCCAAAAATTCCAATAAATACAGAAACCTCCAGAAAATAACCTAGATCAGGAGTTCCGCCGCCAAAAGCCTCCGTAGCCACCAAAAACCAATCTAGACCTGTTCTGGCACCTTGCCGGAGGGGGGGGGATCCCTCTCCGGTGGCCATCTTCATCATCCTGGCGCTCTCCATGACGAGGAGGGAGTAGTCCACCCTCGGGGCTGAGGGTATGTACCAGTAGCTATGTGTTTGATCTCTCTCTCTCTGAAAGTGCAACTATCCCTGAATGGTTTTGGTAATTCCTAACAACATATAGCTCATTGAGCTAATGCTATTCCAAGATAAATATTTCAGGAAAGCCCAATGGTTGGCATGACATGGATTAGAAAGTGGACCCTTCAAAATGCTAAGGATAAAAGATTGGCTCAAGCTCAAAGCACAAGACTCAACATTTTCTATTTTAGTGATCCAAGATCACATTGAGTCTATAGGAAAAGCCAATACTATTAAGAAGGGATGCGGTGTTGCTTAATGAGGTGCTTGCTCAAAATGCTTAGTGATATGCTCCAAAACCCTCCACTACTTTCTCATATCCACATATGTCCCACACCAAATATCCAACTCGGCCCCACCGATTCTTTCTATCCAGCACCACCGAGTTTACTTGACATAGACATTGCCAGAAACCCTAGTCTTTTCGATCTCACCGATAGGGATCTCGGTCTCATCGAGATGGGATTGTAATCTCTCTGTTTCCCTTCGTAATGTTTTGGTCAAACCGAGATGAGCGAGCGGTCCCACCGAGATTGCAATGCAAGCACTTTGTTTCCTTTTCGTAACGTTTCGGTCCAACCGAGATGAGTGAATCGGTCCCACCGAGTTTGCTTGACCAACTCTCTGTTTGTCTATTACCAAAATCGGTCTCACCGAGTTTGTGTAATCGGTCTCATCAAGATTACGTTATGCCCTAACCCTAATGAAATCGGTCCCACCGAGTTGACATGTCGGTCCCACCAAAACACCTAATGGTCACATTATGAACCAAATCGGTCTGACCGAGTTCTCTGAATTGGTCCCACTGAGTTTGGTGATTTGTGTGTAACGGTTAGATTTTGTGTAGAGGCTATAAATACCCCTCCACCCACTCTTCATTCGTGGAGAGAGCCATCAGAATATGCCTACACTTACAATACATATTTTTTGAGAGAGAACCACCTACACTTGTGTTGAGGTCAAGATATTCCATTCCAACCACATAAATCTTGATCTCTAGCCTTCCCCAAGTTGCTTTCCACTCAAATCTTCTTTCTACCAAATCCAATCCTATGAGAGAGAGAGTTGAGTGTTGGGGAGACTATCATTTGAAGCACAAGAGCAAGGAGTTCATCATCAACACACCATCTGTTACTTCTTGGAGAGTGGTGTCTCCTAGATTGGCTAGGTGTCACTTGGGAGCCTCCGACAAGATTGTGGAGTTGAACCAAGGAGTTTGTAAGGGCAAGGAGATCGCCTACTTCGTGAAGATCTACCCTAGTGAGGCAAGTCCTTCGTGGGCGACGACCATGGTGGGATAGACAAGGTTGCTTCTTCGTGGACCCTTCGTGGGTGGAGCCCTCCGTGGACTAGCGCAACCATTACCCTTCGTGGGTTGAAGTCTCCATCAACGTGGATGTACGATAGCACCACCTATCGGAACCACGGATAAAAAATCTACATGTCAACATTGTGTTTGCTCCCTCAAACTCATCCCTTTACCTTCATATGCAATTGTTTTACATTCCGCTGTTATACTATTAGAATTGCATGTGTAGGTTGATTGCTTGACTTGTGCTATGTTGCTAAAATCTTCCAAGAACTAAAATTGGGAAAAGGCTAGATTTTTATTTGGTCAAGTAGTCTAATCACCCCCCTCTAGACATACTTTCGATCCTAAAAGTGGTATCAGAGCTTTGGTCTCCATTTTCTTTGAGTTTCATAGCTTTTGGTGGTCATAGCCTTGGTTTCACAACCTAGGAGAGTATGGCATCTAGCGAGGGAAATTACCACCGTAGAGGTCCTTACTTTGATGGTACAATTTTTGCTAGTTGGAAGCATAAGATGAAAATGCATATTCTTGGACATAACCCCGCCGTTTGGGCTATTGTGTGTATTGGCTTGCAAGGTGAATTCTTTGATGGGAGAGAACCAAACCGTGAAGCTACCGCGGAAGAGTTGAAGATGCTACAATACAATGCTCAAGCTCGTGATATTCTCTTCAACGGATTATGCCCCGAAGAATTCAACAAAATCAGCCGTCTTGAGAATGCAAAGGAAATTTGGGATACTTTCATTGATATGCACGAAGGTACCGACTCCGTAAAGGAGTCCAAATTGGATGTGCTTCAAATTCAACTTGACAAGTTCAAAATGAAGGATGGTGAAGGTGTCGCTGAAATGTATTCTAGGCTTGCTCTCATCACAAATGAGATTGTCGGCTTAGGAAGTGAAGAGATGACCGACAAATTCATCATCAAGAAGATCCTAAGAGCCTTGGATGGAAAATATGATACTGTGTGCACATTGATCCAAATGATGCCCAATTACAAAGTTCTTAATCCAAGCGAAGTCATTGGAAGAATTTTTGCTCATGAGGTGTCACTCAAGGATAAGGAAGAGCTTCACAAGAAGTCAAGTGGTGCTTACAAAGCCTAATGTGATGCTCCCACATCATCAAGTGAGAAACAAACCTTCAATGAAGAATTGAGACTAATGGTAAAGAACTTCAACAAGTTCTACAAGAGTAGAAGAAAAGAAAGAAGTTCCAAGTCAAGGTCCTACAATGACAAAAGATCTTCTAGTCATGAGCGTAATTGCTACAATTGTGGAAGACCCGGACACTACTCCAATGAGTGTACGGCTCCCTACAAAAGAAGAGAAGATTCTCCCAAAAGAAGAAGTAGAAGAGAAGAATCACCACCAAGAGAAAGGAGGAGTAGAGATTATCGCTATGAACGAAAACCCTATCGGAGAAGCAAGGATTCGAAAAGGAAAGAAAAGTCATCAAGGAGGTACACAAAAAGAAGACATCAATATCATGTTGGTGAATGGGTATCCGGCCCCGACTCCGACAATCACTCCGAAAGAAGTTATCACTCCGACTCCGAATATACTCAAGATGAAGGTGTTGCTGGTCTAGCACTTGTGTCAACCAACTCTCCTACGACATATTTGACTCACCAAATGAAGGAATTGGATGGTGCTTCATGGCCAAAGGTCCAAAGGTAACACATCCCGAGTATGTTGATTTCAATAGTGATGAAGATGATTTGCTAGGTGATGATGATTTACTTGTTGACAACTCTAGTGATGAAAACTATGATGAAACGTCAATTAATCATGCTAACCAAGATAAAACGAATGATGATGATAAGAAGGAGATTGAGCGTCTAACTACAGAACTAAACACTCTTAAGTTAGCTCATGAAACTACCTTGGAAAATCATCAAGAACTTTTAAAGACTCATGATAAGCTACGCTTTGAAAAGCTCAACCTTGAGCAAGAGCATGAGTTTTTAAAGGCAATCAATGATGATCTTCGCAAGAAAAGTTCTTCTTACATTGCCAAGCGTTTACTCTTGTCTACTTACATGCCACAAGTTAAATCTAGCAACAAGTGCAAGAAAGATTCTTCATCTAGTAGTAACAACAATCATACTAAATCCAATAATGTTGCTTCTAGTAGTTCTCTTGATTCCACTAATGATTCTCTTAGCCAAGTTACACTTGAGCAAGAAAATAGCTTATTGAAGAGAATTATAGAGAAAGGTGTTTACAAGAGCCTTGCCGGGAGTAAGCAATTTTAGGAAATTGTACGCAAGCAAGGAAGACACCAGAAGAATCAAGGTGTTGGTTTTGAACGAAAGTTCAATGCCAATGGAGTTGAGTGGGAAGAAGATCAATACCCCAAGACGAAGTTTGTTCCTCAACAAGAGAAGTATGATCCTACTTCTTTCAAAGGGACACAAGCTCAAGATGATCTTCCACCACAAGACCACAAGCAAAAAGGCAAGGACAAGCTTCAAGAGGAAATTGATGCATTTGAAGAAGCACCCAAGGCCTTGGTCAAGTGGGTTCCCAAGACCACATCAAGTTCTACTTCATCAAGTAAAACTACAACTCCAAGGGTTCCCATCAAGATGGTGTGGATCCAGAAGAAGAAGAACTAGAGAGTTCTTGAGGGTGACTCCGCCAACATACTTCACTCTTATCATTTTGGCGAGGACAAGTGCAAACAACTTCCATATCTTGCACTAGTTCAAGGAGTCGCAGACCCTCTTGTTGGTAAGAGAAGGGACAAGGTAACCTAATGCTTTCATGGACATCATCTTGTGTATGCATCACTCTATGTCTATGGATATCCTTGTTTGTTCTTTGTGGGACTAACCCATGTAGGTATTGAAAGTGCAACTCACTCCAAAGGATTGCTCCAAATGATCTACATCTTCAACACCTACATGAAGTCATCATCGACAAAAACCAAGGTTAGTTCATCCCTCTTAGGGGGGATATCACATCTAGGGGGAGCTTTACTCTAGCCAATTGAGTTAAAGCAACTCTAATGGTGTGAACACAACAATGCTTTATGTAAAAGTGGTAGCCCCACTTGTGCTTAAACGATGAGTATGACCTATGATCAAATGTTCTCATTTGACTCCTAAGTCAATATACTCATATATAGATGACCTAGTCATCGCCAAATTGCTTGATAGATGCTAGAGTGTTTGTGCATGCTTTGTCACATATTTCATTTGTCATTTTATTGTGTGAGCATGTTGGTTGCATATTTTACTCATTCGAGGACATCCGTTTGTTGTTTTGATTGTTTGGATCTTTTTCTTTTGCCAAATGGATGGACAAGAATGCCTAAGAACTCTTTCTAGCTATCTATGTTTTCCTCTTCTCAAACTATATTCATGCTACATCACAAAGTTTGATCAAGTCAGATTCGAACCACTCTGTGTGAGGAGCACTCGGAGTTCCCGATTCGTCATAGACTTAAACCTCAAAAACCTCTTTGTGCATCTCGGTCTGACCGATTCATCCTTTTCGGTCCTACCGAGTCACTAAGTTGATCTAGGGTTTTCAATCTCGGTGCAACCGATTAGTGCCTTTCGGTCACACTGAGTTGTAGTAACTGCTTGCAGTTTTGCATCTCGGTGCCACCGAGTCGTTCCACTCGGTCACACCGACAGGGTCAGGTTATATATACCGGTGGACCAAAATTTGGAAATTTTTCCGAACCTCCTCGGCCGCGCATAACCTACTCTGCCTCCTCGGGTCTCCGGATCGTCCTCTCGTTGCCAGCGACCTCCCGCCGCTGGTCTCCGCCGCCATCAACGGAAATCTTCACCGCCGTTGACGTCGTAGCAAGTTCGTCGCTGAACTAGGGTACGAACTTGATCATTGTGCTAATCTTTAACTCCGATTCTTAGCACATTGCTTTGCCATGATCTTTGCCATGATTGAAATCATCCTGTCCAGCGAAAGCATCCTGTAGATTAGTTTTGATTTGAAAATTTAGGGTTAGGTATCCGCCGAATTCATCTCGGACCGACCGAGTTGTAGAAATTGGTCTCACCGATTTTGGCTTAGGCCAGAGCACACGCGTTTTCAGTGTGACCGAAAATTGCAAATCGGTGTGACCGAGTTCGATTCTTTGTGAAATCCTAGCAGTCTCGGTACCACCGAACTGTGACTCGGTCCGACCGAGTTCACTAGTTTAGGTTCCAAAAGTTGCTCCGGTATCACCGAGTTTACAAATCGGTACATCTGAAATGCTTTCTGTGAAGAACTAAAACTAAGTTTTTAAGTCATCCTTTTTGCAAAACTTCTGTACTTTGTGATGCTCATCTACTCTACCTTATCTATAACCTATTCACAAGGTCTGCTGTCAGAATATTTGCATAGATGTCTGATCAAAGTGATAGTCAGAACAGGTCTAAGCAACAGGTGCAGATGAGTGAGGGTTCAGATCCCTCTAGCAGCTATGATGAAGGCAGCAGGAGCACACCAAGCAATCTGCCAAAGGCTGCCACCAGGACAAGGAAGAAGAGAACTTCTGACTCTAAGGATTAAGATTATGTGGCTGTTGAAGATGAAGCCACTTCAAAGAAGAAGGTGATTAAGAAAGAGTATGGCACAGCTACTGCAACAAAGCCTGGTCTGAAAACTAAGATGCCAGCAAGAAGACAGCCCATGTCAAAAGTCAGAACATCAATTGCTGAAGCTTCAAAATCAGCTACTGAAGAAGCTGAAAAAGGGAAGAAGAGGAAGGAGAGGGTTAAGAAAACAATGGCCAGAGTCATTGGAAAGCCCTCCATGATGCAAGATCCTTCAGAAGAAGAGGAAGAGGAAGAGGATGTTGCACCAGCACCCAAAACACAAAAGCTTATGGGAAATGCAATCAAAGCATGGGCTGCTCCATTAAGGCCCAAAGCTGCTCCCAAGGCTGCTGCTCCAGCTCCAAAGCCAAAACCCAAGAGGAGCACTAGGAACATACCCGCGGAAGAGAAGAACAAGGCCCCAGTGCCTCAAGCTGCTGAAGAAGAAGATGATTCTGTTGTATTGAGGAAGCTGAAGCCAAAGATCCCTGACCACACTGATGCACACCCAGTTGCAGAGAACATGAAAATCAGGAAGGATGCAGGATTGAGATTATGGAGACAGTCTGATCCATATGCTATCAGGATGAGGACTACTGTGGACTACATGTTTCACACTAAGGGACAACAGGACTTCTACGAGACTATTCTGCTTGACAAGAAGCCCATTGTGTGTGATATGAGATGGGTTGACTAGGAATTCATCAAGGAGAATGAGGATCACCTCCCTGGAGTGCTTGACAGCTTTAAGGCATGTGGAGTGGATACCTTTGTTGCCCAGAAGCTCACCAAGTGGAATGATGAGCTCATCATGCAATTTTACTCCACTGCCCACTTCTATCCAGATGGAAGGATTGTATGGATGTCTGAGGGTACTAGGTACCAATCCACAGTTGATTAGTGATCCAAGCTTATAAATGCTCTTGAGGAACATGAGGATGACTTGGACATTTATGCAAAGAAGAAGAAAGACCACAACACTATGGCCAACATGTATAAGGAGATCCCAGATGCTGCCTTGGATACACATAAGTTTGGATCTGTTCATTACCTGTTGTCTGGTCTGCAAACAATTAACTGGATATTAAGGCACACACTGCTACCCAAGTGAGGTGATCACAAGATGATCAGAGGACATGCCATCAACTTACTGCACATATTTGATGTCCCACAGAAGTTCAAGGTTATGAGCCTGATTGTTGAGACAATCAAAAGGACTGCTGCTGATCAGAAGAGAAGTTGTGGGTATGCTCCACACATTCAGGAGCTCATTAACTCAAAGATGGGCACATGAACATATCTTTTGGACAAGGAGCACCTGCCCATCTATCCTGAATTTGAAGATAATACAGTAATGATGAATGAAAATGAACCATCTTCAGCTCAAGCACATGAAAAGAGAGAGAAGGCTAAGGCAGAGAAGGCTGCAAAGATGCCAACAGCAGAGGAGGCATCTCAGGTATTCTTGAAGAGCAAGCAAGACCAATTTGGATATCTGATCCAATCCACCCTGAGGATTGAGAAGGGCTTGGCCACCCTGACCAAGAACCAGGAGAGTCTGGAAAGGATCATTAAGCGGAAATTCTATGGCCTTGATGTCAAGGTGACAGAGATCCAAACTATAGTTGAGCAACTTTAGGAGGAAGCAGAGGAGAAGAAGGGAAAGTCTACCACAGATTCTTTTGCCAAAGTGCCCAGAGGACAGAGATCTGCTGTAGTGCCAGTGACAGACACTAGAGCTACAACATCAGCACCAACAACTACAACTCCAGTTCCACCTCCAGCAGCTACTCCACCAGCTCTAGCTACTTCATCAGAAGCTTTCGTTCTTGGAGTTCTCTCGACACCTCCCACCGAAGATCAAGCCTGAGAGTCGTTTAGCACTATGCATTTTTGAACTTTTTGGTAACTTGTTGCCAAAGGGGAAGAAAAATGTATAGATCATAGGATTCGAGAGAGAAAGTGTTAGTTTTTCTTTCTCTTTGCACTTATTTGGTTTGTTTGAAACTTTATTGTGTGCTTGTGTGAGCTACTTGTGAGATACTTGTTTGATCTTGTGTTTGATCATATGCTACCCTTAATGCTTGTTGGATGATATTATTTCTTATATCCTAGATGATCATTCACTTGTTTTGGTGATGAGTGCATGCTTTAACTTCTATCGTTTTGAGCACTCCACCAAGATATATGTGACATGGAAGAGTAACCCATGATCCTAATCGATTGTGCATTTGCATTCAAAAGCAAATTTTAAATAATGCACAAATTTAGGGGGAGCTCTTGCTTATCACATACTTCTCAAAGCGACGATGTTTTTTAAAATACTATTTATCATTTATCGAAGCTTTGATCTATATGTTGTCATCAATTACCAAAAAGGGGAGATTGAAAGTGCAACTATCCCTGGGTGGTTTTGGTAATTCCTAACAACATATATCTCATTGAGCTAATGCTATTCCAAGATGAATATTTCAGGAAAGCTCAATGGTTGGCATGGCATGGATTAGAAAGTGGACCCTTCAAAATGCTAAGGATAAAAGATTGGCTCAATCTCAAAGCACAAGACTCTACATTTTCTATTTTAGTGATCCAAGATCATATTGAGTCTATAGGAAAAGTCAATACTATTAAGAAGGGATGAGGTGTTGCTTAATGAGGTGCTTGCTCAAAATGCTTAGTGATATGCTCCAAAACCCTCCACTACTTTCTCATATCCACATATGTCCCACACCAAATATCCAACTCGGCCCCACCGATTCTTTCTATCCGGCGCCACCGAGTTCAATTGACATAGCCACTGCCAGAAACCCTAGTCTTTTCGATCCCACCGATAGGGATCTCGGTCTCACCGAGATGGGATTGTAATCTCTCTATTTCCCTTCGTAACGTTTCGGTCAAACCGAGATGAGCGATCGGTCCCACCGAGCTTGCAATGCAAACACTCTGTTTCCTTTTCGTAATGTTTCGGTCCAACCGAGATGAGCGAATCGGTCCCACCGAGTTTGCCTGACCAACTCTCTGTTTGTCTATTACCAAAATCGGTCCCACCGAGTTTGTGTAATCGGTGTCACCGAGATTACGTTATGCCCTAACCCTAATGAAATCAGTCCCACCGAGTTGACATGTCGGTCCCACCGAAACACCTAACGGTCACATTACGAACCAAATCGGTCTGACCGAGTTCTCTGAATCGGTCCCACCGAGTTTTGTGATTTGTGTGTAACAGCTAGATTTTGTGTGGAGGCTATAAATACCCCTCCACCCATTCTTCATTCGTGGAGAGAGCCATCAGAACATGCCTACACTTCCAATACATATTTTCTGAGAGAGAACCACCTACACTTGTGTTGAGGTCAAGATATTCCATTCCATCCACATAAATCTTGATCTCTAGCCTTCCCCAAGTTGCTTTCCACTCAAATCTTCTTTTTACCAAATCCAATCCTATGAGAGAGAGTTGAGTGTTGGGGAGACTATCATTTGAAGCATAAGAGCAAGGAGTTCATCATCAACACACCATTTGTTACTTCTTGGAGAGTGGTGTCTCCTAGATTGGCTAGGTGTCACTTGGGAGCCTCCGACAAGATTGTGGAGTTGAACCAAGGAGTTTGTAAGGGCAAGGAGGCCGCGTACTTCGTGAAGATCTACCCTAGTGAGGCAAGTCCTTCATGGGCGACGACCATGGTGGGATAGACAAGGTTGCTTCTTCGTGGACCCTTCATGGGTGGAGCCCTCCGTGAACTCACGCAACCGTTACACTTCGTGGGTTGAAGTCTCCATCAACGTGGATGTATGATAGCACCACCTATCGGAACCACAGATAAAAAATCTCCGTGTCAACATTGTGTTTACTCCCTCAAACTCATCCCTTTACCTTCATATGCAATTGTTTTACATTCCGCTGCTATACTGTTAGAATTGCATGTGTAGGTTGATTGCTTGACTTGTGCTAATTGCTAAAATCTGCCAAGAACTAAAATTTGGTAAAGGCTATATTTTTATTTGGTCAAGTAGTCTAATCACACCCCTCTAGACATATTTTCGATCCTACACACTCTCTCTCGTGTTCTTGACTCGGCATGATCTTGATGTATCACGAGCTTTGCTATTATAGTTGTATCTTATGATGTTTCTCCCCCCTCTACTCTCTTGTGATGGATTGAGTTTTCCCTTTGAAGTTATCTTATCGGATTGAGTCTTTAAGGATTTGAGAACACTTGGTGTATGTCTTGCATGTGCTTATCTGTGGTGACAATGGGATATCACATGATCCACTTGATGTATGTTTTGGTGATCAACTTGCGAGTTCCGTGATCTCGTGAACTTATGCATAGGGGTTGGCACACGTTTTCGTCTTGACTCTCCAGTAGAAACTTTGGGGCACTCTTTGAAGTTCTTTGTGTTGGTTGAATAGACGAATCTGAGATTGTGTGATGCATATCGTATAATCATACCCACGGATACTTGAGGTGACATTGGAGTATCTAGGTGACATTAGGGTTTTGGTTGATTTGTGTCTTAAGGTGTTATTCTAGTACGAACTCTATGATAGATTGAATGGAAAGAATAGCTTCGCGTTATTTTACTACGGACTCTTGAATAGATCGATCAGAAAGAATAACTTTGAGGTGGTTTCGTACCCTACAATAATCTTTTCGTTTGTTCTCCGCTATTAGTGACTTTGGAGTGACTCTTTGTTGCATGTTGAGGGATAGTTATATGATCCAATTATGTTATTATTGTTGAGAGAACTTGCACTAGTGAAAGTATGAACCATAGGCCTTGTTTCCGAGCATTGCAATACTATTTACGCGCACTTTTATCATTAGTTACCTTGCTGTTTTTATATTTCCAGATTACAAAAACCTTTATCTACCATCCATATTGCACTTGTATCACCATCTCTTCGCCGAACTAGTGCACCTATACAATTTACCATTGTATTCGGTGTGTTGGGGACACAAGAGACTCTTTGTTATTTGGTTGCAGTATTGCTTGAGAGAAACCATCTTCATCCTATGCCTCTCACGGATTGATAAACCTTAGGTCATCCACTTGAGAGAAATTTGCTACTGTCCTACAAACCTCTGCACTTGAAGGCCCAACAACGTCTAAAAAAAGAAGGTTGTGTAGTAGACATCAAGGGCTTGCAGCCCACCCACCCGTGATCGTTGCAAGGCTCCCGAAGGAGCGCTAGTCAACTAGTTGCTCCCATATTTGATGCATTCTGCATCAAATTGAGGAAGCTTGGCAGAGGCGAGTGAGCCGAAGCGATCGGCTGGTCCAGGGCCTATTTTAGCCGTTGGTGTAGATACCGCGGTTGGTTTTCTACCGGGTTTGGGAACGTTCTAGAAGGTTCTCTAACCGATGTTTCTTTTTCCCGTTGTTTACTGTGGCTGGTTTTCTTTCAGGTTTTTTTTTCTTTTCTGTTTCTTTTCATTTTTGTTTTCCTTTTCTGTTTCTTTCTTCTTTTTTTCTTTTCTTTCACTTTAATGTTTTCTCTAAATAAAAAATTTCTAAAAAAATCACAATTCAAAATTATGCGCAAATTTTAAAAATATGTTTGGGTTAAAATGATGACAAATTTGAAAAAATTAGTATATTTTAAAAAATGTTCACAAATTTCAGAAAATATTTGTGTTTTAAGAAAACTTTGTAAATAAAATATGCGTCTTCAAAAAATGTTCGTAAGTTTCAAAAGATGTCCACATTTGGAGGAAAATGTTCGGAAATTTAGAAAATATACGTGCTTTCAGAAGAATGTTCATGATTTTGAAGAAATGTACGTAATTTTTTTTTAAAAAATAAAAGTAAAAAAATCATATTTTTCAAAAAAGGTTTGCACAATTGAAAAAATGTTCAGATTTTTTTGGAAAAATGGTCATATCTTTGAAAACCTTTCATTTATTAAAAGTATGCATTCAAAAAACGTTTTGAAGTTTGAACCTTTAAAATTTGCAGTAGCTACAGTTCTCCTTCAATATTGTTTTACTCAGCTACAACATGTCCGTACGAGTTGATAGTTCTTAAAGGCATGCGCTACCTAGAGCATGTCACTAGTTCGATATCAAGCAATCGCATGGGAAGTGCATGGATGAACCCAGGTATATATGAACCCATTTTAAATTTCACATTTTGAAATGTCAAAATATTCTGGAAAAAGGTATGCGCGGACATCTCCATATTCTATGTGCGTGCAGAAAGTTTCACGGGACGACAACTTTATTTGTGGCCCGTGTAAAAAACATAAAGCATTGTGTCACAGAACGCTATTTAGAAGCACTGAAATTTGTCCTTTTTACGGAGAAAAAATAGAAAGACTTTTTTCACAAAAGTTTGTGCCGCGGACATATTTTGCGAATATGTATGCACAAATTTTTGTTTTAATGTTTTTGACATTAACAAACGTGTTTAAAGTACATTTTTAAAAACCGGGTTCATATGTACCCCTGTTCAAGACGTGCCGACTCGCAATCACACACCCTTTTTGGATTTTTCTAGAGTGGATACTCACTACTGGGCCGGCCCAAGGCGGACTCCGCTGTGCGTTTGCTTGACTGTTGCAGAACGCGACACATAAGAGATCCCTAAATAGGGCTCGCCTCCTGTTTAGCACTCTCTGTCATCTTTGGTATGGCCCATTTCTATTCTTACATTGTTTGTATATATCTTACATTGTTTGTATATATAAGTTTATAAAAAAAGCTAGACCGACCGGCCTTTTATGGGAGTGTGACAGTCCCTTTGTCTAATTCTCTCCACCCCAGTGAATTTCTCCTGGGTGGGGCCCCTCCCTTCCCCTTAATCCAATTTGGCAAGTCAGGATCAGCCAGTAAACCTTACGGAAGCTTATGTGGATGTAGCATTTCTCTAACTTTATTTGTTTTCTTTTATCTTTTTATTTTCTATTAGTGTTTCCTTTTTCATGTTTTTATCTTTATTGACTTTGTTGTTTCTTGCTTAAATGCTTGAACAATTTTTTTGAATGATATGAACAAATATTAATACATGCACAATTTGTTCTAGAAATACACAACCTCTTTTCTCTGAATACATGAATATATATTTTGTTTACAAAAATAATTAGCCATGAGATGCAAATTTTGTTGTGTATATACAAAAATATATATGGAGATACTTGAACATTTTGTTTATTTTTTTAACTTGTTTAAACAAGATTATGAATCGGTAACACTTTTTAACAAAAAAAACTGGAAAACAAGAAAGTAAAAAAGTGATGTTATTGTGCCATAACCATTATTTTTAGTTAAAAAGTAAAAAAAGTGATCGTTGCTTGTGGCCTTAGGCGATATTTTTCTGGAAAGCATTTTTCCTATTTCCTTCTTTTCGTTTTGATTACTTTCCCTTTTACTTGTTTCTTTACAAAAAATAGCCATTTTATTTTTAGTATTTACAATTTTATTTTATCATTTATATCCTTTTTAGATTTCATGTGTTTAGCCACGAAATCAATTGTAGTTTACCAGATTTTGAATAACATTTTTTTTGCACACTGATATTGTAGTTGTGTCATAGCAATGTTTTTATTTGATGAAAACATACAAAAAAACACAAAGGAGTTGCTCCATTTGACCAAGAATGTGAATGCTTTGAAAATTCTGCGAATATTTTTAGCGAATCACATGATATTATTTTTAAAATCAAAGAACATATTTCATAGATGAAACAAAAGTTTTTGGGGACAATCTTCTTTGTTTGTTGAACAATCTTTGGAGGTTGACTGATTGTTTTTTAATTGAGATATATGAACTGAAGAGGAAAGGGTTAGGGGAGAACCACACCATTATTGATGATCAAAGGGAAATGAGATAGCATCCAAGACCCATGATGCAAGAAATGTTTCGTGAATGTGGTTGCTAAAAATGTTTACTGGGATTTAAACTCCAACATCACATGTTTTAATTGCACAAAACATGTGCCATATTTATGTTGGGGATCGTAGCAGAAATTCAAAAAATTTCCTACGTGTCACCAAGATCAATCTATGGAGAGACTAGCAACGAGAGAGAGGAGTGTATCTTCATACCCTTGAAGATCGCAATGCGAAAGCGTTACGAGAACGTGGTTGGTGGAGTCGTACACGCAGCGATTCAGATCGCGGTCGATTCCGATCTAAGCGCCGAACAACGGCGACTCCGCGTTCAACACACGTACAGCCCGGTGACGTCTCCCACGCCTTGGTCCAGCAAGGAGAGAGGGAGAGGTTGGAGAAGACTCCGTCCAGCAGCAGCACAACGGCGTGGTGATGGTGAAGGAGTGCGGTACTCCAGCAGGGCTTCGCCAAGCACTACGAGAGACAAGGAGGGAGAGGGGTAGGGCTGCGCCAAGAGAGAGATCAAATCACATGTATTTTTTGACATAAAGACTGTAAGGGACCCCCTACAGTATAATTGGTGCAACAAACCCAAGTACCATGCCTTGAACCTGGGTGGGTGGGAAGGCATCAGCCCCTTCCCACCACTAGGCTATGCCTTGAACCTGGGTGGGTGGCAAGGCATCAGCCCCTTCCCAAATCACATGTATTGGGCAGCCCCATGCCTCAAGTATATATAGGGGGAGGGAAGGGGTTGCGCCCTCTCTAGGGTTCCCCCCCCAAGGGGGGGGCGGCAGCCCTAGATCCCATCTAGGGTGGCGGCCAGAGGCGAGAGGGAGAGAGGGGGCGCCCTAGGGTGGGCCTTAAGGCCCATCTAGACCTAGGGTTTGCCCCCTCCCACTCTCCCTGTGCCTTGGGCCTTGGTGGGGGGGTGCACCAGCCTACTTGGGGCTGGTCCCCTCCCACACTTGGCCCATGCAGCCTTCTGGGGCTGGTGGCCCCACCTGGTGGACCCCCGGGACCCTCCCGGTGGTCTCGGTACGTTACTGATAGCACCCGAAACTTTTCCGATGACCAAAACGGGACTTCCCATATATAAGTCTTTACCTCCGGACCATTTCGGAACTCCTCGTGACGTCCAGGATCTCATCCGGGACTCCGAACAACATTCGGTAACCACATACATACTTTCCCTATAACCCTAGCGTCATCGAACCTTAAGTGTGTAGACCCTACGGGTTCCGGAACCATGTAGACATGACCGAGACAACTCTCCGGCCAATAACCAATAGCGGGATCTGGATACCCATGTTGGCTCCCACATGTTCCACGATGATCTCATCAGATGAACCACGATGTCAAGGATTCAATCAATCCCGTATACAATTCCCTTTGTCTACCGGTATAGTACTTGCCCGAGATTCGATCGTCGGTATCCCAATACCTTGTTCAATCTCATTACCGACAAGTCTCTTTACTTGTTCCGCAACACATCATCTCGTGATCAACTCCTTGGTCACATTGTGCACATTATGATGATGTCCTACCGAGTGGGCCCAGAGATACCTCTCCGTTTACACGGAGTGACAAATCCCAGTCTCGATTCGTACCAACCCAACAGACACTTTCGGAGATACCCATAGTGCACCTTTATAGCCACCCAGTTACGTTGTGACGTTTGGTACACCCAAAGCATTCCTACGGTATCCGGGAGTTGCACAATCTCATGGTCTAAGGAAATGATACTTGACATTAGAAAAGCTTTAGCAGACGAACTATACGATCTTTTGGTAGGCTTAGGATTGGGTCTTGTCCATCACATCATTCTCCTAATGATGTGATCCCGTTATCAATGACATCCAATATCCATGGTCAGGAAACCATGACCATCTATTGATCAACGAGCTAGTCAACTAGAGGCTTACTAGGGACATGGTGTGGTCTATGTATTCACACATGTATTACGGTTTCCAGTTAATACAATTATAGCATGAACAATAGACAATTATCATGAACAAGGAAATACAATAATAACCATTTTATTATTTCCTCCAGGGCATATTTCCAACAGTCTCCCACTTGCACTAGAGTCAATAATTTAGTTCACATCACTATGTGATTGTAATGAATCCAACACCCATGGGGTATGTTCATATCTTGCTTGTGAGAGAGGTTTATCAGTCAATGGGTCTGAACCTTTCAGATCCATGTGTGCTTTACAAATCTCTATGTCATCTTGTAGATGCAGCTACCACGCGCTACTTGGAGCTATTCCAAATAACTGCTCTACTATACGAATCCAGTTTACTCCTCAGAGTCATCTGGATTAGTGTCAAAGTTTGCATCGACGTAACCCTTTACGAAGAACTCTTTTACCACCTCCATAATCGAGAAAATTCCTTAGTCCACTAGTTACTAAGGATAAGTTCGCCCGCTGTCATGTGATCCATTCCTGGATCACTCATGTACCCCTTGACTTACTCATGGCAAGGCACACTTCAGGTGCGGTACACAACATAGCATACTGTAGAGCCTACGTCTAAAGCATAGCGGACGACCTTCGTCCTTTCTCTCTTCTGTCGTGGTCAGGTCTTGAGTCTTACTCAATGCTCACACCTTGTAACACAGCCAAGAACTCCTTCTTTGCTGATCTATTTGAACTCCTTCAAAATCTTGTCACGGTATGTATTCATTTGAAAGTACTATTAAGCATTTTTGATCTATCCTTATAGATCTTGATGCTCAATGTTCAAGTAGCTTAATCCAGATTTTCCATTGAAAAACACTTTTCAAACAACCATGCATGCTTTCCAGAAATTCTACATCATTTCTGATCAACAATATGTTAACAACATATACTCATCAAAAATTCTATAGTGCTCCCACTCACTTCTTTGGAAATACAAGTTTCTCATAAACTTTGTATAAACTCAAAATCTTTGATCATCTCATCAAAGCGTACATTCCAACTCCGAGATGCTTACTCCAGTCCTTAGAAGGATTGCTGGAGCTTTGCATACTTGTCAGCATCTTTCAGGATTGACAAAACCTTCTGGTTGTATCACATACAACCTTTCCTCAAGAAAAATGTCGAGGAAGCAATGTTTTGACATCCTATCTGCAAGATTTCATAAATAATGCAGTAACTGATAACATAATTCCAACAGACTCTTAGCATCGCTACGAGTGAGAAAGTCTCATCGTAGTCAACTCCTTGAACTTGTCGGGAAACATCTTAACGACAAGTCGAGCTTTCTTAATGGTGACACTTACCATCATTGTCTGTCTTCCTTTTAAAATCCATCTGCACCTAACAGCCTTACGACCATCAAGTAGTTCTTTCAAAGTCTATACTTTGTTTTATACATGGATCCTTTCTCGGATTTTATGGCCTCGAGCCATTCGTCGGAATCCGGGCCCACCATCGCTTCTCCATAGCTCATAGGTTCATTGTTGTCTAGCAACATGACTTCCAAGACAGGATTACGTACCACTCTGAAGTAGTACACATCCTTGTCGACCTATGAGGTTTGGTAGTGACTTGATCCGAAGTTTCATGATCACTATTATAAGCTTCCACTTCAATTGGTGTCGGTGCCACAGAAACAACTTCCTGTGCCCTGCTACACACTAGTTGAAGTGACGGTTCAATAACCTCATCAAGTCTCCACCATCCTCCCACTCAATTCTTTCGAGAGAAACTTTTCCTCGAGAAAGGACCCGTTTCTAGAAACAATCACTTTTGCTTCCAGATATGAAATAGGAGGTATACCCAACTATTTTTGGGTATTCTATGAAGATGCATTTATCCGCTTTGGGTTCGAGCTCATCAGCCTGAAACTTTTTTCACATAAGCATTGCAGCCCCAAACTTTTAAGAAACGACAGCTTAGGTTTCTCTAAACCATGGTTCATACGGTGTCGTCTCAATGGAATTGTGTGGTGCCCTATTTAAAGTGAATGCGGTTGTCTCTAATGCCTAACCCATAAACGATAGTGGTAATTCAATAAGAGACATCATGGTATGCACCATATCCAATAGGGTGCAGTTATGATGTCCGGACACACCATCACACTATGGTGGTCCAGGCGGTATTAGTTGTGAAACAATTTCTACAATGTCTTAATTGTGTGCCAAACTCGTAACTCAGATATTCATCTCTATGATCATATCATAGACATTTTATCATCTTGTCACGACGATCTTCAACTTCACTCTGAAATTACTTAAACCTTTCAATAATTCAGACTTGTGTTTCATCAAGTAAATATACTCAGCATCTACTCAAATCATCTATGAAGTAAGAACATAATGATATCCACTGCGTGCCTCAGCACTTATTGGACTGCACACATCAAAATGTATTACTTCCAACAAGTTGCTTTCTTGTTTCATCTTACTGAAAACGAGGCCTTTCAGTCATCTTGCCCATGTGGTATGATTTGCATGTCTCAAGTGATTCAAAATCAAGTGAGTCCAAACGATCCATCTGCATGGAGTTTCTTCATGCATATCTACCAATAGACATGGTTCACATGTCTCAATCTTTTCAAAACGAGTGAGTCCAAAGATCCATCAACATGGAGCTTCTTCATGCGTTTTATACCAATATGACTCAAATGGCAGTGCCACAAGTATGTGGTACTATCAATACTATCTTATATCTTTTGGCATGAACATGTGTATCACTACGATCGAGATTCAATAAACCATTCATTTTAGGTGCAAGACCATTGAAGGTATTATTCAAATAAACAGAGTAACCATTATTCTCCTTAAATGAATAACCGTATTGCGATAAACATAATCCAATCATGTCTATGCTCAACGCAAACACCAAATAACGATTATTTAGGTTTAACACCAATCTCGATGGTAGAGGGAGCATGCGATGCTTGATCATATCAACCTTGGAAACACTTCCAACACATATCGTTATCTCACCTTCAGCTAGTCTCCGTTTATTCCGTAGCCTTTTATTTCGAGTTACTAACACTTAGCAACTGAACCGGTATTTTAATACCCTGGTGCCACTAGGAGTACTAGTAAAGTACACATTAATACAAAGTATTTCCAAAATACTTCTGTCGACCTTGCTTGCCTTCTCATCTACCAAGTATCTAGGGTAGTTCTGCTTCAGTGACCGTTCCCCTCATTACAGAAGCACTTAGTCTCGGGTTTGGTTCAACCTTGGGTTTCTTCACTAGAGCTGCAACTGATTTGCCGTCTCATGAAGTATCCCTTCTTTCCCTTGCCCTTCTTGAAACTAGTGGTTTAACCATCAACAATTGATGCTCCTACTTGATTTCTACTTTCGCGGTGTCAAACATCGCGAATTGCTCAAGGATCATCATGTCTATCCCTGATATGTTATAGTTCATCACGAAGCTCCAATAGCTTGGTGGCAGTGACTATGGAGAATCATCACTATCTCAGCTGGAGGATTAACTCCCACTCGATTCAAGCGATTGTAGTACTCAGACAGTCTGAGCACATGCTCAATGATTGAGCTTTTCTCCCTTAGTTTGCAGGCTTAAGAAACTTGTCAGAGGTCTCATACCTCTTGACGTGGGCACTAGTCTGAAATCCCAATTTCTGTCTTTGGAACATCTCATATGTTCTGCGACGTTTCAAAAACCGTCTTTGGTGCCACAATTCTAAACCGTTAGCATTACGCACTGAACTATCACGTAGTCATCAAAATGTGTATGCCAGATGTTTCCCAACATCTATAGACGACGCTCGAGGTTCAGCACACTGAGCGGTGCATTAAGGACATATTCCTTCTGTGCAACAATGAGGACAATCCCCAGTTTACGGACCCAGTCCGCATAATTGCTATTGTCAACTCTCAACTAAATTTTCTCTAGGAACATATCTAAAACAGTAGAACCAAAGCGTGAGCTACGACATAATTTGCAAAGACCTTTTTGACTATGTTCATGATAATTAAGTTCATCTGATCAAATTATTCAATGAACTCCCACTTAGATAGACATCCCTCTAGTCATCTAAGTGATACATGATCCGAGTCAACTAGGCCGTGTCCGATCATCACGTGAGACGGACTAGTCATCATTGATGAACATCTTCATGTTGATCGTATCTTCCATACGACTCATGTTCGACCTTTCAGTCTTCCGTGTTCCGAGGCCATGTCTGTACATGCTAGGCTCGTCAAGTCAACCTAAGTGTATTGCGTGTGTAAATCTGGCTTACACCCGTTGTATGCGAACGTTAGAACCTATCACACCCGATCATCACGTGGTGCTTCGGAACAACAGACCTTAGCAACGGTGCACAGTTAGGGGGAACACTTTCTTGAAATTATGGCGAGGGATCATCTTATTTATGCTACCGTCGTTCTAAGCAAATAAGATGTAAACATGACAAACATCACATGCAAATCATAAAGTGACATGATATGGACAATATCATCTTGCGCCTTTTGATCTCCATCTTCGAGGCGCAGCATGATCACCTTCGTCACCGGCATGACACCATGATCTCCATCATCATGATCTCCATCATCGTGTCTTCATGAAGTTGCCTCGCCAACTATTACTTCTACTACTATGGCTAACGGTTAGCAATAAAGTAAAGTAATTACATGGCGTTTTCATTGACACGCAGGTCATAAATAAATTAAGACAACTCATATGGCTCCTGCCGGTTGTCATACTCATCGACATGCAAGTCGTGATTCCTATTACAAGAACATGATCAATCTCATACATCACATATATCATTCATCACATCCTTTTGGCCATATCACATCACATAGCATACCCTGCTAAAACAAGTTAGACGTCCTCTAATTGTTGTTGCATGTTTTACGTGGCTGCTATGGGTTTCTAGCAAGAACGGTTCTTACCTAAGCAAAACCACAACGGTGATATGCCAATTGCTATTTACCCTTCATAAGGACCCTTTTCATCGAATCCGATTTGTCTAAAGTGGGAGAGACAGACACCCGCCAGCCACCTTATGCAACAAGTGCATGTCAGTCGGTGGAACCAGTCTCACGTAAGCGTACGTGTAAGGTCGGTCCGGGCCGCTTCATCCCACGATGCCGCCGAATCAAGATAAGACTAGTAACGGCAAGTAAATTGAAAAAATCGACACCCACAAAAAATTGTGTTCTACTCGTGCATAGAAACTACGCATAGACCTAGCTCATGATGCCACTTTTGGGGATCGTAGCATAAATTCAAAAAAAATTCCTACGTGTCACCAAGATCAATCTATGGAGAGACTAGCAACGAGAGAGAGGAGTGTATCTTCATACCCTTGAAGATCGCAATGCCAAAGCATTACAAGAACGCAGTTGGTGGAGTCGTACACGCAACGATTCAGATCGCGGTCGATTCCGATCTAAGCGCCAAACAACGGCGCCTCCGCGTTCAACACACGTACAGCCCGGTGACGTCTCCCACGCCTTGATCGAGCAATGAGAGAGGGAGAGGTTGGGGAAGACTCTGTCCAGCAGCAGCACAACGGCGTGGTGATGGTGGAGGAGCGCAGTACTCCAGCAAGGCTTCGCCAAGCACTACGAGAGACAAGAAGGGAGAGGGGTAGGGCTGCGCCAAGAGAGAGAGAGATCAAATCACATGTATTGGGCAGCCCCATACCTCAAGTATATATAGGGGGAGGGGAGGGGCTGCGCCCTCTCTAGGGTTCCCTCCCCAAGGGTGGGAGCCCTAGATCCCATCTAGGGTGGCGGCCAGAGGGGAGAGGGAGAGAGGGGGCGCCCTAGGGTGGGCCTTAAGGCCCATCCGGACCTAGGGTTTGCCCCTCCCACTCTCCCCGCGCCTTGGGCCTTGGTGGGGGGGCGCACCAGCCTACCTGGGGCTAGTCCCCTCCCACACTTGGCCCACGCAACCTTCTGGGGCTGGTGGCCCCACCTGGTGGACCCCCGGGACCCTCCTAGTGGTCCCGGTACATTACTGATAGCACCCGAAACTTTTCCGGTGACCAAAACGGGACTTCCCATATATAAATCTTTACCTCCGGACCATTCTGGAACTCCTCGTGATGTCCGGGATTCATCCAGGACTCCGAACAACATTCGGTAACCACGTACATACTTTCCCTATAACCCTAGCGTCATCGAACCTTAAATGTGTAGACCCTACGTGTTTGGAAACCATGTAGACATGACCGACACAACTCTCCAGCCAATAACCAACAGCGGGATCTGGATACCCATGTTGGCTCCCACATGTTCCACGATGATCTCATCGGATGAACCACGATGTCAAGGATTCAATCAATCCCGTATACAATTCCCTTTGTCTACCGGTATAGTACTTGCCCGAGATTCGATCGTCGGTATCCCAATACCTTGTTCAATCTCATTACTGGCAAGTCCCTTTACTCGTTCCGTAACACATCATCCCGTGATCAACTCCTTGGTCACATTGTGCACATTATGATGATGTCCTACCGAGTGGGCCCAGAGATACCTCTCCGTTTACACGGAGTGACAAATCCCAGTCTCGATTTGTACCAACCCAACAGACACTTTCGAAGATACCCATAGTGCACCTTTATAGCCACCCAGTTACGTTGTGACGTTTGGTACACCCAAAGCATTCCTACGGTATCCGGGAGTTGCACAATCTCATGGTCTAAGGAAATGATACTTGACATTAGAAAAGCTTTAGCGGACGAACTATACGATCTTGTGCTAGGCTTAGGATTGGGTCTTGTCCATCACATCATTCTTCTAATGATGTGATCCCGTTCTCAATGACATCCAATGTCCATGGTCAGGAAACCATGACCATCTATTGATCAACGAGCTAGTCAACTAGAGGCTTACTAGGGACATGTTGTGGTCTATGTATTCACACATGTATTACGGTTTCCAGTTAATACAATTATAGCATGAACAATAGACAATTATCATGAACAAGGAAATACAATAATAACCATTTTATTATTGCCTCTAGGGCATATTTCCAACAATTTATGACTTATATAAATATACACCATATTATAACTTATACGACATTTACATTTCCCCCCTAACTTTGTCCTGACCTCATCTTTACCCCTAAATAAAAACAGTGCTCAACTATAGCCCTCTTCCGTTAGGTGCCATTTTGGGAATACCCTTCCGTGTTGTTTCCGTCTGGTCAACGACCTTTGAGTATCAATGGTATGTTCCCTGTACATTTGTACCCCTCGCTTCCTAAGTTACTTACAAGTGGGACCCACCCTAAGAAAGTAAAAAAGAAAAAAAAACTCTCTGATCCCTACTACTTACACATGGCGGCGCAAGCAGCAACGGCCGGCAGGGTAAGTAGCGGCAGCAGGCACTAGCGGCGGCAAGCGGTAGCGCGGCCGCGACGCAAGCTACGACGGCGAGACGACAATAAGCAACAGTGGTGGTGGGCGGCGCAAGTAGCATCGACGACTAGTGGTGCAAGCAGCAATGGCCGCAAGCAACAGCAGCACGGCCGGCCCCGCCATGGCCGCAAGGACCCGATTGAGTTTTTCCAAAAAATTGCAAGGACCCGGTTGCTTTTACTAAAAATGATACAAGACCTGATTACTTTTTCTAAACAAGTTACAGGTCCCACCCTTAAGTGACAAACATATTGAGTGTAAAAATGTTCAGAAAACGGTTCGGAGACGGTCAAATGCCTTTGACCTGACAGGAACGGCACGGAGGAGAAGAATTACATTACGTGATGAAATTTATTGTCATTTGTTACTATGAAGATAATCCTTTGAGGGGTTTGTTCGGGGTATCTTCACCTCGACCGGAAGCACAAAGAGTTGCCCCTCAACCTACCGCACCTACTGAAAATATTAGTTATGATATCCCTTCGGGTATTATAGAGCAACTGCTAGCTAATCCTTATGCAGGAGACGGAACAATGCATCCCAATATGCATTTGATACATGTGGATTATTTAAGCTTGCAGGTTTATCCAGAGATGAAGTCAAGAAGAAGGTTTTCCCTTTATCTTTAGGGGGAAAAGCAATCATTGACATGGTATAGGCTATGCGATGATATTGGATCTTGGACCTGGAATCGATTGAAATTTGAATTTCACCAAAAAAAATTCCTATGCATCTAGTTCATCGTGATCAGAATTATATATATAATTTTTGGCCTCGTGAAGGAGAAAGTATCGCTCTAGCTTGGGGGAGGCTTAAGTCAATGTTATATTCATGCTCCAATCATGAGCTTTCAAGAGAAATTATCTTTCAGAATTTTTATGCCCGGCTTTGTCGTAATGATCAATCCATGCTCAATACTTCTTGTGCTGGTTCTTTTATGAAGAAGACTATTGAATTCAGGTGGGATCTTTTAGAAAGAATTAAATGCAACTCTGAAGATTGGGAACTATATGAAGGTAAAGAGTCAGGTATTAAGTTTGAGTTTGATTGTGTTAAATCTTTTATGAATACCGATGCTTTTCACATGTTTAGCACTAAATACGGACTTGACTCTGAGATAGTAGTTTCTTTTTGTGAATCATTTGCTACTCATGTTGATCTTCCTAAGGAGAAGTGGTTTAAATATCACCCCCCTATTAAATAAGAAATTAAAGAACCGACTATAGTTAAATATGAAACTATCATTTACAATGTTGATACAGTTGTGCCTACTGCTTATATTGAATAACCACCTTTTCCCTGTTAGGATAAAGGAACATGCTAAGGTATCAACAGTGGTTCACAAAAACAATATTAAAGCACCTAAACCCTCTAAACAAATTAAAGTAGAACCTAGTGTTGCTATGGTTAAAGATCTCTTGGTCGATAATATTGATGGGCATGTTATTTACTTCTGTGATGAAGCTGCTAGAATCGCCAAACCCGATACTAAAGAAAAGAACAAGCATGTTGTTGGCACGCCTGATGTCTCAGTTAAAATAGGAGATCATTACTATCATGGTTTATGTGATTTAGGTGCTAGTGTTAGTGTTGTTCCTTTTACTTTATACCAAGAAATTGTGAATGATATAGCACTCGCTGAAATAGAAGACATATATGTCACTATTAAACTTGCTAATAGAGATACCATCGCACCCCTTGGGATTGTTAGAGATGTTGAAGTCTTGTGTGGGAAAATAAAACACCCTACTGATTTTCTAGTTGTTGGTTCCCCACAAGATGACTTTTGTCCCATAATTTCCGGTAGACCTTTCTTGAATACTGTCAATGTTAAGATAGATTGCCATAAAGAAACAGTCAGTGTCAACTTTGGTGATGTGTCTCATGAGTTTAATTTCTCTAAGTTTCCTAGACAACCTCATGATAAAGAATCACCTAGTAAGGATGAAATAATTGGTCTTGCTTCTATTGCCGTACCTCCTACTGATCCACTAGAACAATATTTACTAGACCATGAAAACGATATGCACTTGCGTGAAATAAATGAAATAGATAAAATATTCTTTGAAAAACAACTTGCCCTTAAACACAATTTGCCTATTGAAACTCTAGGAGGTCCTCCTCCACCTAAAGGTGATCATGTGTTTGAATTGAAGCAATTGCCTGACACTTTGAAGTATGCTTATCATGACAAGAAAAAGATATATCCTCTTATTATTAGTGCTAATCTTTCAGAACATGAAGAAGAAAGATTATTAAAAATTCTGAGGAAGCATCGTGCTGCTATTGGATATACTCTTGATGATCTTAAGGGCATTAGTCCCACACTCCCACTCTCTGTCAGCACAAGATTAATATGGAACCTGATGCTAAACCCTTTGTTGATCACCAACGGCGGTTAAATCCTAAGATGAAAGAAGTGGTAAGAACTGAAACACTAAAGCTTCTGGAAGCAGGTATAATCTATCCCATATCTGATAGTAGATGGGTAAGTCATGTTTATTGTGTCCCTAAGAAAGGAGGTATCACTGTTGTTCCCAACGATAAAAATGAACTTATTCCACAAAGAATAGTGACTGGCTATAGAATGGTAATTGATTTTAGAAAATTAAATAAAGCTACTAGAAAAGATCATTACCCTCTGCCTATCATTGGTCAAATGTTAGAAAGATTGTCTAAGCACAGACACACACACACTTTTGTTTCCTTGATGGATATTCTAGTTTCTCTCAAATTCCTGTTTCACAACCTAATCAAGAGAAAACCACCTTTACTTGTCTTTTGGAACTTATGCTTATAGACGTATGCCTTTTGGTTTATGTAATGCACCTGCTACCTTTCAAAGATGTATGACTGCTATATTCTCTGGTTTTTGTGAAAAGACCATAGTTTGTTAGTTTTCAAGAAAATGTATGCTTTATACTTCGATGTTGTGATGAATTGTTACTTGCTCATGATAAGTCTTATGACAAAGTCTATTGCTATTATAATAATAAGCATGATGCTACTATGTCCGTATTTTGTTTTTATCAACACCTCTCTCTCTAAACATGTGGACATGATTTTCGATGTCGGCTTTCGCTTGGGGGAGTTGATATGTGCATTTTGCATCATGTTTTCCTACTATTACTTATAGTGTTTTTATGCATTATAACACTTCATGGAGTAATTCTAATGCCTTTTCTCTTATAATATGCAAGGTTTACCCAAAGAGGGAAAACAACAGCTGGAATTCTGGACCTGAAAAAGCTACGCCAGAGATACCTATTCTGCACATCTCCAAATGAGCTGAAATTTTACGGAGAATTGTTTTGGAATATATAAAAAAATACAGGAGAAAAGAGATACTAGAGGAGGCCAGCCAGGTGCCCACTAGGCACCAAGGCATGCCCCCCAAGCACGCCCTGGTGGGTAGTGGGCCCCCTTGACCACTTCTGGCGACCATCTTTTGGTATATAATGCCATTTACCCTATAAGAAAATAAGGAGATGACTTTTGGGACGGAGCGCCGCTGTCTCTAGGCGGAACTTGGGCAGGAGCACTTTTGCTCTCTAGCGGAGCGATTCCACCGGGGATACTTCCCTCCGGGAGGGGGAAATTGAAGCTATCGTCATCACCAACAACCCTCTCATCATGGGAGGGCTAATCTCCATCAACATCTTCAAGAGCACCATCTCATCTCAAAACCCTTGTTCATCTCTTGTGTCCAATCTTTGTATCAAAACCTTAGATTGGTACCTATGGGTGACTAGTAGTGTTGATTACATCTTGTAGTCGATGCTAGCCGGTTATTTGGTGGAAGATTATATGTTCGGATCTATAATGATATTCAATGCCCCTCTGATCTTCAGCATGCATATGTTTTCTGAGTAGTTACTTCTGTTCTTGGGGACATGGGAGAAGTCTCGTCATAAGTAATCATGTGAATTTGATATTCCTTCATTATTTTGATGATATGTATGTTGTGATTCCCTCAGTGGTGTTATGTGAACGTCAACTACATGAAACTTCATCATATTTGGGCCTAAGGGAATGCATTGTGGAGTAGTTATTAGATGATGGGTTGCTAGAGTGACAGAAACTTAAACCCTAGTTTATGTGATATTTCATAAGGGGATGATTTGGATCCATATGTTTAATGCTATGGTTAGATTCTATCTTATGTCTTCTTTCGTAGTTGTGGATGCTTGCAAGAGGGGTTAATCATAAGTGGGAGGCTTGTTCAAGTAAGAACAACACCCAAGCACCGGTCCACCCGCATATAAAATTATCAAAGTAGCGAACGCGAATCAAACCAACATGATGAAAGTGACTAGATGAAATTCCCGTGTGCCCTCAAGAATGCTTTGCTTACTATAAGAGATTGTTTTGGCCTGTCCTTTGCTACAAAAAGGATTGGGCTACCTTGCTGCACCTATTGTTACTATTGCTACCTATCACTTGATACAAATTATCTTGCTGTTAAACTACCTGGTACCAACAATTTCAGTGCTTGTAGAAATTACGTTACTGAAAACTGCTTGTCATTTCTTTCTGCTCCTCGTTGGGTTCGACACTCTTACTTATCGAAAGGACTATGATTGATCCCCTATACTTGTGGGTCATCAGAAGCGTTGCCTTTTCGATCATTATTGCTTTTGTGCTAGCCTTCTTATGGCAAACATTGTTTAACTTATGTCTGTACTCAGATATTGTTGCTTCCGCTGACTCGTTTGTATTCGAGCCCTCGAGGCCCCTAGATTGTAATATGAAGCTTGTATGACTTTAATTTGTGTCTAGAGTTGTTTTGTGATATCTTCCCATGAATCCCTGATCTTGATCGTACACATTTGCATGTATGATTAGTGTACGACTGAATCGGGGGCGTCACAATCATCCACGTGCATATTGCGGAAGCAGTGAAGGTAAAACTGACTAGCGGTGAAGTCACCCTTGCCCCATATGAATTTCCATCGACCAGGCACTCCTTCGACAAGAGCAGTCGATGCTGTTTGGGTTTGCAGGCCAGTGATCTCTTCACGTGCTTGGACGAAAATCGAGAGATGGAAGTTCTGCCCCAGTGTATGCAAGGACATCAACGCCTTGATAGAAATGTCCTCCTCTTTGGCGAAGGAAAAGGGGTGTGGTTATTAGTAAGGATGTCTCACAGCAAGAGATCTTTCCAAAATAATGTGTTGCCATCACCAACATCAACTGTGGTGATTCCACGATAAATCAGGGATAGTTGAGGCACATCTCGCCACCAAAATGACCCACAAGCATCTGACACATGGGGAATTTTGTTTTTGTAGCAGGCATCCCAGACGAGCTTAAAGCAGAGGACTGAGGGAAATATGCCCTAGAAGCAAGAATAAAGTTATTATTTATTTCCTTATATCATGATAAATGTTTATTATTCATGCTAGAATTGTATTAACCGGAAACATAATACATGTGTGAATACATAGACAAACAGAGTGTCACTAGTATGCCTCTATTTGACTAGCTCGTTTATCAAAGATGGTTAAGTTTCCTAACCATTGACATGAGTTGTCATTTGATTAACGGGATCACATCATTAGGAGAATGATGTGATTGACCTGACCCATTCCGTTAGCTTAGCACCCGATCATTTAGTATGTTTCTATTGCTTTCTTCATGACTTATACATGTTCCTATGACTATGAGATTATGCAACTACCGTTTACCGAAGGAACACTTTGTGTGCTACCAAACGTCACAACGTAACTGGGTGATTATAAAGGTGCTCTACAGGTGTCTCCGAAGGTACTTGTTGAGTTGGCATATTTCGAGATTAGGATTTGTCACTCCGATTGTCGGAGAGGTATCTCTGGGCCCTCTCAGTAATGCACATCACTTAAGCCTTGCAAGCATTGCAACTAATGAGTTAGTTGCAGGATGATGTATTATGGAACGAGTAAAGAGACTTGCTGGTAACGAGATTGAAACTAGGTATTGAGATACCGACGATCGAATCTCGGGCAAGTAACATACCGATGACAAAGGGAACACCGTATGTTGTTATATGGTCTGACCGATAAAGATCTTAGAATATGTGGGAGCCAATATGAGCATCCAGGTTCCGCTATTGGTTATTGACCGGAGACATGTCTCGGTCATGTCTACATAGTTCTCGAACCCGTAGGGTCCGCACGCTTAACGTTTCGATGATAGTTATATTATGAGTTTATATGTTTTGATGTACCGAAGGTTGTTCGGAGTCCCGGATGTGATCACGGACATTACGAGGAGTCTCAAAATGGTCGAGACATGAAGATTGATATATTGGAAGCCTATGTTTGGATATCGAAAGTGTTCTGGGTGAAATCGGGATTTTACCGGAGTACCGGGAGGTTACCGGAACCCCCCGGGAGGTTAATGGGCCTTAGTGGGACTTTACGGAGAAGAGGAGAGGCGGCCAGGGCTGGGCCGCCTGCCCCTCCCCCTAGTACGAATAGGACAAGGAGAGGGGGGCGCCCCCCTTCCTTCCTCTCTCCCTCCTCTTTCCCCCTCCCAAGTCCTAATCCAACTAGGAAAGGGGGGAGTCCTACTCCTGGTGGGAGTAGGACTCCTCCTGGCGCGCCCTCTCTCCTGGCCGGTCGCACCCCCCTTGCTCCTTTATATACAGGGGCAGGGGGGCACCCTAGAGACACAACAATTGATCGTTTGATCTTTTAGCCGTGTGCGGTGCCCCCCTCCACCATAGTCCACCTCGATAATACTGTAGCAGTGCTTAGGCGAAGCCCTGCGTCGGTAGAACATCATCATCGTCATCACGCCATCATGTTGATGAAACTCTCCCTCAACACTCGACTGGATCGGAGTTCCGTTGTGTGATCGGCAAAAGGATCAATGTCTCGTCTGTAGGTCAACTGCGATTCCGGCATCTTCACCGCCAGCTCGACTGGTCACCTTGGATCGATCGAGGACCGTGCTCCATCTCCGATCATCATGTTCGGACGAGGGCCTTCATCAACATCAACTCCGATCTCTATCAAGATCATGGAGGAAACATCCATGGAGCTCGGGGGCTCAACGTCAACATTGCCCTCGGGCGACCGTGCTGTTTTTCCAAACAGCAAACTTGTATCCGCTGCCACCACCTCTTAGAGCACCGCTTTGATGATCCCTTTGGTTGAATTGTGCGGAATTGAGTCTACAACAGCCATGCAAAATTTCATCGAGTTTCGATGGAGGAATCTTCGACAATCTACGATATACCGAAGCCCTGTCAAATCTGGACGGGAATTTGGACGAGTTTAGGGCGTGGTCTCCAGAGCCTAGCTCGGAGATCCTTTGGAAGATCCAACCGTTCATCTGCTGCGGAATTCCCATATCTACCATGCCTCCAAATTTCATTTTGATCCGACGGTTCAAACTCCGTGAACCTTTCGATGAGTGGATCAATTTTCGGATTCGTTTTCTACGCGAATACGGATCCGCCCCGAATTCATGTTTCTTTATGAACGTGACATTGGACAACCTTTTTAGAGGAATTCTCTTCTAGGGTATTGTGCGTTGTTCTTAAACACGTGCCCATAAATTTTTAAGCCTCCCCTGAGATCGCCTTCATCATCATGCTGGTGTCAAACCAGTCCGGCGATATTGCTCCAAGGCTGCCGACCTGCGCTAGACACGTCGTCACTTTGTTGAGTCGAGCTCAACTTCTTCGGATCATCATCTTGGCAAGCCGAACAAGAGCCCGGCAGGATAAATCATCACCAACATCGCCGCCCTACGGATTACATAGAGCGGGCATACCGGCATCGCCGCACGGTCACTTCATCAAGCCGGCATCGACCACGTCACGACCTGCATCGGCAGGGCCGCACTATTGCTTCTTCAAAATGGTGTCCATCATGCCGACCTACTTCGACTCATCGGCTGACATCGAGGCTTCGACATCTTGGCTGGACTGGGGGCTTCGCCATCTCTTCATCAACCTACTCCGAATACTTCGGCGTCACTAGCCGACCAGCTCCATCATGTTAGCTGGACCGATGTCTTTGCCTCGGCGAGCCAACCTTTGGCAGCATCACCATACCGTCGCTTTATCGCCCATCAGGCAATGGGTGTGTGGGGCGAGTCCCAATTTTGGGAATCACCTTTCTTCGGATTGCTACAACAAATAAACCAGGTGCTACTAATCCTAGTATTTTTTGCTTGTTTGGGTTTATTTTTCCCAAGGAATTATTACTCTGGTTTGTCCATCATCTGTACACAGGTCTATCAAATGATGGCTGCATTAAAGACGGTCATGTGGTGGTTCAGTCAGTTTCCGTACATAGTCAGGCGAAAGCCGCATCCGGAACTCAGACCGACCTGTGAATTCAGGCTTTGCCACGCCTTTACCGCATCACGCCGATGCCCTGCATCGACATTGACTTCGGCGCCAGGCCATGTTTCTTTTATTACTCACTTTGCATAAATTATTTATTATGCAACGATTTTTTTTAATTATTATTATTACTATTATCTCCGGTTTGCACTATTTTTTGTGCACAGGAAAATGATCCGAGGACTTGGTTGTCACTCTGACGGTCTGCATTGACTGTGCTATGTCACCACTTCGGCGTGTCGAGCTCTGCGCTCCGCCACCTCGGGACCGGCTTGGGGATGGAACCTTGTCCCGCATCAAGCTCGGACCGCGTCATCAATGCTGAACACATTAACCAGCTAAGTCGCTTTCATGCTCAAAATTTTAATTTTTAACTTGTGTTCGCTTCGACCAAGCATTATACTTTTTTGGAAAAAAAGTTGCTTGTAAAAAATTTCCTTGTCCAAACTTTGTTTGTGACACATATATTCAAATACCCCATCTATTTCGGGGCTTCCTTTATGAAGCTTTTCCTCTTGCATATGATTATACTTATACGGCTTCGTTCCTTGTTCGTGTATTACGCCACAATATGCACCATATTGACTTAAGCGATTTGCAAGCTGGGTTGCCTGGCTCCTGTGCTTACCCCTACGTTCCCGATTGTTCGGCTAGGGAGTAAAGGGAGCACCTCTGCGATTGTCACGACCGGGTCCTCCGAGCTCTGACCTCAGACTGGGTGAAGCCGAAAGTTAGCGCTCTTATTGTTTTCAATCATGGTCGGCACACAACGGAACTCATGAGTATAAAAAATCTATTGCACAAGTCTCATAGCAATAATGACCACCGAAAAAAGGTATC
Source organism: Triticum dicoccoides (assembly GCF_002162155.2). Classification (NCBI taxonomy): domain Eukaryota; kingdom Viridiplantae; phylum Streptophyta; class Magnoliopsida; order Poales; family Poaceae; genus Triticum; species Triticum dicoccoides. The sequence goes on along the minus strand of NC_041390.1, from coordinate 533,402,638 downwards.
GGTGGGGGTACTATTTTCTTCGAAGATGCTTCTTACACTTCGTCTGTAATATAGCATAAGTTTCCTGAGCGCGCTTTGTCTGTTACAGCCCTATGGCCCGGTTGCCTGGTTATCGGAAACATTGTCGATATTCTCGACAGGTGGAGTACATAACACTTTTCGGTCCTTGACCAAAGAGGGAGAAGCCGACGATCGGTTAAGATGCGTTTAAAGTTCGGTTGAACAAAGATATGATATAAGTACTTCGGTACATACAATCATTATACATAAAATTCTTTTACCCAAGTCACTAGGGGGCTCTTAAAATTTATATGAGCTATTTTATAGTAAATGTGTTTTCTTCTTGGTCGTTGCAAAGTCTTTTTCTATCGCTCCTTTTTCGACGTGAGTGTGTGGTCAATAGCCAGATAACCCATTTTCTCTCTAGTAACTGCTCGAGTTTAGTTCACTAAACTGGTCTAACGAGAAGCACTCCGCCTTCGGGATAGGAGGCTGCAGCCGTAGGCTGACCCGCTTGAAGTCTTGAGATCGGATGTGTAATATTAATGCACGATAGAAGCACAATTTTTTCCCCAATTTTCGGATTGGCACCGAACGCTTGATCTTGTTCGGACGTTATGTTTATACTGGCGTTTTTTGGTTTTCCAAGCTTTTTGGCACTTCTAAACTATTTGTGTGTTTCCAGCACAAGTCTCACAGTGCAATGCCGGATACCTTTATAGATTTGGCAAAAACATTCTCGGATCTCACTATATATGCATTGGTTTCAAATTGTGTCTTCGGTCAATAGTTGGGTTGCCCGGCTCCTGCGCTTGCCTCCTATGTTCCGCTTTGTTCGGCTAGGTGTGCAAAGGGAGAACCACTGCGATTGTGCTTCCAGCTCACACGGTTAAGCACCTCAGTGGAGAAAACCAAAAACTAACTGTCACAATAAGCATAAACTGGTCAGCGATCCGATGATTGTGTTAAATGACGGACCATTCATAACAATGACCAAAGTGTTTACAGCTTGACCTCGACTGTCGCCGAACACTACCAGGGCTATTAACTGGCCTCCCAAACTAAATCCTCAATATTTTACTCTTACATTAGAGCTGAGGTTTCATGATCATGCTTAGCATGACAACCCAAATAAAGGAACCAATAGCGGGACTATTTTCTTTGGAAGACATTTCTTATGTTAAACAGTAATATAACATATCTCTCTACGTACCTTTGTTTATAAAACCGTATGGCCAGATTGCCTTGTTTGTCGTAAATCTTTGCCCTCATAAAGGCTTTATAAAGTAGGACAAACACTCCTTGGCTACTAGCCGAGGAGGTGGAAGCCGATGGTCGGCCAGCAAAGTTTTGTACAATGCGGATCCAAGCATTAATGACGTAAAGTACTTGGATACATACAGTCATTACACATAATTTGTGATTTTACTATGGATATCGATCCTTAATTCAGCCACCCGTGCCTGCATTAAGGCTCGGGGGCTACTGGGCTTCGGGCTTATTATTTAAAAATATTCAAGGGGCACATCGATCCCCTGATCTGGTGTTGCCACCCGACCAGTGTCTCGGGGGCTACTGCATTGCCTGTCCAATGCAGAAAATTTTAAGTGCAATACAGTTTCCGAGGAGATTATGATCCTCAGGTTGGTCGGCCGCACCCAACCCGAGTCTCGAGAACTGAGCATGCTGCTTTTTTGTATCCCGAAGTATTCTGCCGAGCTAGGACTTGATCCTCAGGCCGACTTTGCAAATCAACCCGAGTCTCAGCGGCTACTACGATCTGTGGTCTTACATCATCCTTCAAGTGCATCTCGGGTTTTAAACCGATACACACGTTGAGGGTTACTGGCTATATATCTCGACAGAGAATAAATTGCACCAATCAAAAATATTGACCAAAAATTGGCCCACAGTCGGGGTGGTGCACCACCTCAGAAGCAGTCTGGCATAAAGCTCGGGCGCTAGTGGCTGGCTCCATAGAGGGCATTTCCAGCATTAAGCTCGGCTAAACTCCTTCAACTTTTTTGGGCCAAGATGATCTATGACATCTTGGATATAGTCCGGGGTTGGAGCTTGGACACACTCCGGCGTTGGAGCTCGGATACATTTCGGCATTGGAGCTCGGAAGCAGTCTAGCATTGGTGTTTGGCTGCAAAAAATACCTCGAATGCAGTCCGGCGTTAGAGCTCGGACGCAAGAGGACACTGCCTCCCGGGAACAACTTCAAACCCAAGGTGTGGCATAAAAATAACAAGGCATTGATAAAGGCCGGAAACTTAAAGGGGCTCCTCGGATACCCGACATGCAAACTCGTCGAATGCATTTCGGCGATCCTCAAGATCGAAGATGAGAAGATTTGTTGAACCAATTTTCAAGACCGACAACCAAAGATGAAGAACAGTTCAGAAGAATCGAGGAGCGTCCCTAACTTGAAGACCGGTTTAGGGGGCTACTGACGGTGTCCTGGACTAGGGGTTACTCACCATGTTGTCTCCCGATCTGTTAGATTGGGCCGAGGACCCCCATGGCTGTATACTCATGGGCCAGTTCGGACAGCTGCCGCATACATGGAAGATTCCACAAGACTTGGTGATCAAGACAAGGACTCCTCCCCACCGGTGTATTCGGCTAGGACTCTTGTTATCCTAGGCCTCTGGTGCATTATATAAACCGAGGCCAGGCTAGTCGATAGATCATATACAACAATCATACCATAGGCTAGCTTCTAGGGTTTAGCCTCTCCGATCTCGTGGTAGATCAACTCTTGTAATACTCATATCATCAAGAATAAATCAAGCAGGACGTAGGGTTTTACCTCCATCAAGAGGGCCCGAACTTGGGTAAAACATTGTGTCCCCTGCCTCCTGTTACCATCCACCTTATACGCACAGTTCGGGACCCCCTACCCGAGATCCGCTGGCTTTTACACCGACAAGGGACGTCATCGGGCTGAACGTGTGCTGAACTCGGAGGTGTCGTACGTTCGGTACTTGATCAGTCGGATCGTGAAGACGTACGACTACATCAACCGTGTTGTGCTAATGCTTCCTCTTTCAGTCTACGAGGGTACGTGGACAACACTCTCCCCTCTCATTGTTGTGCATCACCATGATCTTGCGTGTGCGTAGGAATTTTTTTGAAATTACTACACTCCCCAATAGTGGCATCCGAGCCAGGTTTTATGCATAGATGTCATATGCATGAGTAGAACACAAGTGATTTGTGGGCGATATAAGTCATACTGCTTACTAGCATGTCATACATTGGTTCGGCGGTATTGTTGGATGAAGCGGCCCGGACCGACATTACGCGTACGCTTACACGAGACTGGTTCTACCGACGTGCTTTGCACACAGGTGGCTGGCGGGTGTCAGTTTCTCCAACTTTAGTTGAACCGAGTGTGGCTACGCCCGGTCCTTGCGAAGGTTAAAACAGCACCAACTTGACAAACTATCGTTGTGGTTTTGATGCGTAGGTAAGAACGGTTCTTGCTAAGCCCGTAGCAGCCACGTAAAATTTACAACAACAAAGTAGAGGACGTCTAACTTGTTTTTGCAGGGCATGTTGTGATGTGATATGGTCAAGACATGATGCTAAATTTTATTGTATGAGATGATCATGTTTTGTAATCGAGTTATCGGCAACTGGCAGGACCCATATGGTTGTCGCTTTATTGTATGCAATGCAATCGCCCTGTAATGCTTTACTTTATCACTAAGCGGTAGCGATAGTCGTAGAAGCATAAGATTTGCGAGACGACAACGATGCTACGATGGAGATCAAGGTGTCGCACCGGTGATGATGGTGATCATGACGGTGCTTCGGAGATGGAGATCACAAGCACAAGATCATGATGGCCATATCATATCACTTATATTGATTGCATGTGATGTTTATCTTTTATGCATCTTATCTTGCTTTGATTGACGGTAGCATTATAATATGATCCCTCACTAAATTATCAAAGTATAAAGTGTTCTCCCTGAGTATGCACCGTTGCGAAAGTTCTTCGTGCTGAGACACCACGTGATGATCGGGTGTGATAGGCTCTACGTTCAAATACAACGGGTGCAAAACTGTTGCACACACGGAATACTCAGGTTAAACTTGACGAGCCTAGCATATAACAGATATGGCCTCGGAACACGGAGACCGAAAGGTCGAGCGTGAATCATATAGTAGATGTGATCAACATAGTGATGTTCACCGTTGAAACTACTCCATCTCACGTGATGATCGGACATGGTTTAGTTGATATGGATCACGTGATCACTTAGAGGATTAGAGGGATGTCTATCTAAGTGGGAGTTCTTAAGTAATATGATTAAATGGATTTAAATTTATCTTGAACTTAGTACCTGATAGTATCTTGCTTGTCTATGTTGATTGTAGATAGATGGCCCGTGTTGTTGTTCCGTTGAATTTTAATGCGTTCCTTGAGAAAGCAAAGTTGAAAGATGATGGTAGCAATTACACGGACTGGGTCCGTAACTTGAGGATTATCCTCATTGCTGCATAGAAGAATTACGTCCTGGAAGCACCGCTAGGTGTACCACCTGCGCCAGCAACTGCAGACATTGTGAATGCCTGGCAGTCACGTGTTGATGACTACTTGATAGTTCAGTGTGCCATGCTTTACGGCTTAGAACCGGGACTTCAACGGTGTTTTGAACGTCATGGAGTATATGAGATGTTCCAGGAGTTGAATTTAATATTTCAAAAGAATGCTCGGATTGAGAGATATAAAGTCTCCAATAAGTTCTATAGCTGCAAGATGGAGGAGAATAGTTCTGTCAGTGAGCATATACTCAAGATGTCTGGGTACTGCAATCACTTGATTCAACTAGGAGTTAATCTTCCGGATGATAGCGTCATTGACAGAATTCTCCAATCACTACCACCAAGCTACAAGAGCTTCGTGATGAACTATAATATGCAAGGGATGGATAAGACAATTCCCGAGCTCTTTGCAATGCTAAAGGCTGTGGAGGTAGAAATCAAGAAGGAGCATCAAGTGTTGATGGTCAATAAGACCACCAGTTTCAAGAAAAAAGGGCAAAGGGAAGAAGAAGGGGAACTTCAAGAAGAACATCACGCAAGTTGCTGCTCAGGAGAAGAAACCCAAGTCTGGACCTAAGCCCGAGACTGAGTGCTTCTACTGCAAGCAGACTAGTCACTGGAAGCAGAACTGCCCCAAGTATTTGGCGGATAAGAAGGATGGCAAGGTGAACAAAGGTATATGTGATATACATGTTATTGATGTGTACCTTACTAATGCTCGCAGTAGCACCTGGGTATTTGATACTGGTTCTGTTGCTAATATTTGCAACTTGAAACAGGGGCTATGGATTAAGCGAAGATTGACTAAGGACGAGGTGACGATGCGCGTGGGAAATGGTTCCAAAGTTGATGTGATCGCAGTCGGCACGCTACCTCTACATCTACCTTCGGGATTAGTATTAGACCTAAATAATTGTTATTTGGTGCCAGCGTTGAGCATGAACATTATATCTGGATCTTGTTTGATGCGAGACAGTTATTCATTTAAATCAGAGAATAATGGTTGTTCTATTTATATGAGTAGTATCTTTTATGGTCATGCACCCTTGAAGAGTGGTCTATTTTTGTTGAATCTCGATAGTAGTGATACACATATTCATAATATTGAGGCCAAAAGATGCAGAGTTGATAATGATAGTGCAACTTATTTGTGGCACTGCCGTTTAGGTCATATCGATGTAAAGCGCATGAAGAAACACCATACTGATGGACTTTTGGAACCACTTGATTATGAATCACTTGGTACTTGCGAACCGTGCCTCATGGACAAGATGACTAAAACGCCGTTCTCCGGTACTATGGAGAGAGCAACAGATTTGTTGGAGATCATACATACAGATGTATGTGGTCCGATGAATGTTGAGGCTTGTGGCGGATATCATTATTTTCTCACCTTCACAGATGATTTAAGCAGATATGGGTATATCTACTTAATGAAACATAAGTCTGAAACGTTTGAAAAGTTCAAAGAATTTCAGAGTGAAGTTGAAAATCATCGTAACAAGAAAATAAAGTTTCTACGATCTGATCGTGGAGGAGAATATTTGAGTTATGAGTTTGGTCTTCATTTGAAACAATGCGGAATAGTTTCGCAACTCACGCCACCCGGAACACCAAAGCGTAATGGTGTGTCCGAACGTCGTAATCGTACTTTACTAGATATGGTGCGATCTATGATGTCTCTTACTGATTTACCGCTATTGTTTTGGTGTTATGCTTTAGAGACGACCGCATTCACGTTAAATAGGGCACCATCGAAATCCGTTGAGATGACGCCTTATGAACTGTGGTTTGGTAAGAAACCAAAGTTGTCATTTCTGAAAGTTTGGGGCTGCGATGCTTATGTGAAAAAGCTTCAACCTGATAAGCTCGAACCCAAATCGGAGAAATGTGTCTTCATAGGATACCCAAAGGAGACTGTTGGGTACACCTTCTATCACAGATCCGAAGGCAAGACTTTTGTTGCTAAATTCACAGTTTTCCTAGAGAAGGAGTTTCTCTCGAAAGAAGTGAGTGAGAGGAAAGTAGAACTTGATGAGGTAACGATACCTGCTCCCTTATTGGAAAGTAGTTCATCACAGAAACCGGTTTCTGCGACACCTACACCAATTAGTGAGGAAGTTAATGATGATGATCATGAAATTTTAGATTAAGCTGTTACTGAACCTCGTAGGTCAACCAGAGTGAGATCCGCACCAGAGTGGTATGGTAATCCTATTCTAGAAGTTATGTTACTAGACCATGACGAACCTACGGACTATGAAGAAGCGATGGTGAGCCCAGATTCCGCAAAATGGCTTGAGGCCATGAAATTTGAGATGGGATCCAAGTATGAGAACAAAGTGTGGACTTTGGTTGACTTGCCTGGTGATCGGCAAGCAATTGAGAATAAATGGATCTTCAAGAAGAAGACTGACGCTGACGGTAATGTTGCTATCTATAAAGCTCGCCTTGTTGCAAAAGGTTTTCGACAAGTTCAAGGGATTGACTATGATGAGACCTTCTCACCCATAGCGATGCTTAAGTCTGTCCGAATCATGTTAGCAATTGCCGCATTTTATGATTATGAAATTTGGCAAATGGATGTCAAAACTGCATTCCTGATTGGATTTCTGGAAGAAGAGTTGTATATGATGCAACCGGAAGGTTTTGTCGATCCAAAGGGAGCTAAGAAAGTGTGCAAGCTCCAGTGATCCATTTATGGACTGGTGCAAGCCTCTCAGAGTTGGAATAAACGCTTTGATAGTGTGATCAAAGCATTTGGTTTTGTACAGACTTTTGGAGAAGCCTGCATTTACAAGAAAGTGAGTAGGAGCTCTGTAGCATTTCTAATATTATATGTGGATGACATATTGTTGATTGGAAATGATATAGAATTTCCGGATAGCATAAAGGGATACTTGAATAAGAGTTTTTCAATGAAAGATCTCGGTGAAGCTGCTTATATATTGGTCATCAAGATCTATAGAGATAGATCAAAACGCTTAATTGGGCTTTCACAAAGCACATACCTTGACAAAGTTTTGAAGAAGTTCAAAATGGATCAAGCAAAGAAAGGGTTCTTGCCTGTGTTACAAGGTGTGAAGTTGAGTAAGACTCAATGCCCGACCACTGCAGAAGATAGAGATAAAATGAAAGATGTTCCCTATGCTTCAGCCATAGGCTCTATCATATATGCAATGCTGTGTACCAGACCTGATGTGTGCCTTGCTATAAGTCTAGCAGGGAGGTACCAAAGTAATCCAGGAGTGGATCACTGGACAGCGGTCAAGAACATCCTGAAATACCTGAAAAGGACTAAGGATATGTTTCTCGTTTATGGAGGTGACAAAGAGCTCATCGTAAATGGTTACGTTGATGCAAGCTTTGACACTGATCCGGACGATTCTAAATCGCAAACCGGATACGTGTTTACATTGAACAGTGGAGATGCCAGTTGGTGCAGTTCTAAACAAAGCGTCATGGCGGGATCTACGTGTGAAGCGGAGTACATAGCTGCTTCTGAAGCAGCAAATGAAGGAGTCTGGATGAAGGAGTTCATATCCGATCTAGGTGTCGTACCTAGTGCATCGGGACCAATGAAAATCTTTTGTGACAATACTGGTGCAATTGCCTTGGCGAAGGAATCCAGATTTCACAACAGAACCAAGCACATCAAGAGACACTTCAGTTCCATCCGGGATTTAGTCTAGGTGGGAGACATAGAAATTTGCAAGATACATACGGATCTGAACGTTGCAGACCCGTTGACTAAGCCTCTTCCACGAGCAAAACATGATCAGCACCAAAGATCCATGGGTGTTAGAATCATTACTGTGTAATCTAGATTATTGACTCTAGTGCAAGTGGGAGACTGAAGGAAATATGCCCTAGAGGCAATAATAAAGTTATTATTTATTTCCTTATATCATGATAAATGTTTATTATTCATGCTAGAATTGTATTAACCGGAAACATAATACATGTGTGGATACATAGACAAACAGAGTTTCACTAGTATGCCTCTACTTGACTAGCTCATTGATCAAAGATGGTTAAGTTTCCTAACCATTGACATGGGTTGTCATTTGATTAACGGGATCACATCATTAGGAGAATGATGTGATTGACCTGACCCATTCCGTTAGCTTAGCACCCGATCGTTTAGTATGTTGCTATTGCTTTCTTCATGACTTATACATGTTCCTATGACTATGAGATTATACAACTCCCGTTTACTGGAGGAACACTTTATGTGCTACCAAACGTCACAAAGTAACTGGGTGATTATAAAGGTGCTCTACAGGTGTCTCTGAAGGTACTTGTTGAGTTGGCGTATTTCGAGATTAGGATTTGTCACTCCGATTGTCGGAGAGGTATCTCTGGGCCCTCTCGGTAATGGACATCACTTAAGCCTTGCAAGCATTGCAACTAATGAGTTAGTTGCAGGATGATGTATTACGGAATGAGTAAAGAGACTTGCCGGTAACGCGATTGAAACTAGGTATTGAGATACCGACGATCGAATCTCGGGCAAGTAACATACCGATGACAAAGGGAATAACGTATGTTGTTATGCGGTATGACCGATAAAGATCTTCGTAGAATATGTTGGAGCCAATATGAGCATCCAGGTTCCGCTATTGGTTATTGACCAGAGACGTGTCTCAGTCATGTCTACATAGTTCTCGAACCCGTAGGGTCCGCACGCTTAACGTTTCGATGACAGTTATATTATGAGTTTATATGTTTTGATGTACCGAAGGTTGTTTAGAGTCCCAGATGTGATCGCAGACATGGCGAGGAGTCTCGAAATGGTCGAGACATGAAGATTGATATATTGGAAGCCTATGTTTGGATATCGGAAGTGTTCCGGGTGAAATCGGGATTTTACCGGAGTACCGGGAGGTTACCGGAACCCCCTGGGAGGTTAATGGGCCTTAGTGGGCCTTTACGGAGAAGAGGAGAGGCGGCCAGGGCTGGGTCGCGGCCCCCCTAGTCTGAATAGGACAAGGAGAGGGGGCGGAGCCCCCCCTTCCTTCCTCTCTCCCTCCTCTTTCCCCCTCCCAAGTCCTAATCCAACTAGGAAAGGGGGGAGTCCTACTCCCGGTGGGAGTAGGACTCCTCCTGGCACGCCCTCTCTCCTGGCCGGCCGCACCCCCCTTGCTCCTTTATATACAGGGGCAGGGGCACCCTAGAGACACAACAATTGATCGTTTGATCTTTTAGCCGTGTGCGGTGCCCCCCTCCACCATTGTCCACCTCGATAATACTGTAGCAGTGCTTAGGCGAAGCCCTGCGTCGGTAGGACATCATCATCGTCACCACTACGTCGTGCTGACAAAACTCTCCCTCAACACTCGGCTGGATCGGAGTTCGAGGGACGTCATCGAGCTGAACGTGTGCTGAACTCGGAGGTGCCGTATGTTCGGTACTTGATCGGTCGGATCGTGAAGATGTACGACTACATCAACCGCATTGTGCTAACGCATCCGCTTTCAGTCTACGAGGGTACATGGACAACACTCTCCCCTCTCGTTGTTGTGCATCACCATGATCTTGCATGTGCGTAGGAATTTTTTTGAAATTACTACGTTCCCCAACAAGGACATCCACTCGATTGAAGAACTTGTGCAACTGCTTTAACAACAGACCCCGATTCTGAATTTTCAGGTTAACAACATCAGGCCCCCCTTTTGCCTTTGGTCTTCACACCAACTACCATGCTGCTAGGGAGTTGGCTTTGTACCCATCCCCTGACTTCTTCGACCACAAGCACAGATGCCTCAATTTATCAAGATGCTCAAGGATTATCGAACACATGGCATATATTGCCAACAAAGTGATTACCAAATTGACCAGTGTCAACTTGGACACATAGTCACGGAGGGAGGGAGAGGTCGAGAGACATCACTCAACTAAGGCCCCCAATGGCATCAAGTTAGACACAGCGTGCCTCGTCGTGACCATGGGTGGCCTAAGATAGGCAAACGACATTTTCCGAACTGTGCAACCACATGTATCGACCAACTATTTGGTGAGACCATCAGATGTGTTCATAGCAACCAGAGTTGATTTCTGAAAATTAATCTGTAGCCCAATTGAGGTAGCATAGTCCTGCAGAATTTTCTTCATGTGTTCAGATTGCTCCAGTACAACTGCATAATAACTATAATGTCATCGACATACTGGATTATGCGATAATCGCCCTCCGGCATTGGAATGGGCAGATGAACGAGACATTTGGCAAACACATCATTAACAGCCACCTCCAGCCAATATGCAGTGAGCACGAAGATGAGTGGCGACAAAGGATCCCCCTGTCGCACCCCACTCTTATAATGAAATTGCTTGCGAGGTGTTGATACGTCCATTTTGCATCATGCTTTTATATCGATATTTATTGAATTATGGGCTGTTATTACACATTATGTCACAATACTTATGCCTATTCTCTCTTATTTTACAAGGTTTACATGAAGAGGGGGAATGCCGACAGCTGGAATTTTGGGCTGGAAAAGGAGCAAATATTAGAGACATATTCTGCATATCTCCAAAAGTCCTGAAACTCCACGGGGGCACTTTTCAGAATATATAAAAAATATTGGGCGCAAGAAGTACCAGAGGGGGGCCACCCACCAGCCAGAGGATGGGGGGCACGCCCTACCCCCTGGGTGCGCCCCCTGCCTCATGGGCCCCCTGGTGGCCCTCCGATGCCCATCTTTGGCTATATGGAGTCTTTCGTCCGAGAAAAAAAATCAGAAGCAAGCTTTCAGAAAGAAACTCCGCCGCCACGAGGCGGAACCTTGACGGAACCAATCTAGGGCTCTGGCAGAGCTGTTCTGCCAGGGAAACTTCCCTCCGGGAGGGGGAAATCATCGCCATCGTCATCATCAACGATCCTCTCATTGGGAGGGGGTCAATATCCATCAACATCTTCACGAGCACCATCTTATCTCAAACCCTAGTTCATCTCTTGTATCCAATCTTTGTATCCAAACCTCAGATTGGTACCTATGGGTTGCTAGTAGTGTTGATTACTCCTTGTAGTTGATGCTAGTTGGTTTACTTGGTGGAAGATCATATGTTCAGATCCATTATGCATATTAATACCCCCTGATTATGAACATGAATATGCTTTGTGAGTAGTTACGTTTGTTCCTTAGGACCTGGGAGAAATCTTGCTATAAGTAGTCATGTGAATTTGGTATTCGTTTGATATTTTGATGAGATGTATGTTGTCATCCCTCTAGTGGTGTCATCTGAACGTCGACTACATGACACTTCACCATTGTTTGGGCCTAGAGGGAGGAATTGGGAAGTAGTAAGTAGATGATGGGTTGCTAGAGTGACAGAAGCTTAAACCCTAGTTTATGCGTTGCTTCGTAAGGGGCTGATTTGGATCCATATGTTTCATGCTATGGTTAGGTTTACCTTAATACTTATGTTGTAGTTGCAGATGCTTGCAATAGGGGTTAATCATAAGTGGGATGCTTGTCCAAGTAAGGACAGTACCCAAGCACCGGTCCACCCACATATCAAATTATCAAAGTACCGAACGCGAATCATATGAACGTGATGAAAACTAGCTTGACGATAATTCCCATGTGTCCTCAGGAGCGCTTTCCTTCATATAAGAGTTTGTCCAGGCTTTTCCTTTGCGACAAAAAGGATTGGGCCATCTTTCTGCACCTTATTTACTTTTATTACTTTCTACTCGTTACAAATTACCTTATCACAAAACTATATGTTACCGACAATTTCAGTGCTTGCAGAGAATACCTTACTGAAAACTGCTTATCATTTCGTTCTGCTCCTCGTTGGTTCGACACTCTTACTTATCGAAAAGGCTATGATAGATCCCCTACACTTGTGGGTCATCAAGAATCTTTTCTGGCGCCGTTGCCGGGGAGTGAAGTGCCTTTGGTAGGTGGAATTTGGTAAGGAAAAATTTATATAGTGTGCTGAAATTTACTGTCACTTGTTACTATGGAACATAATCCTTTGAGGGGTTTGTTCGGGGTATCTTCACCCCGTCCGGAACCACAATTAGCTACCCCTCAACCTACTAAACCTACTGAAAATGTTTACTTTGAAATTCCTTCGGGTATGATAGAGAAACTGCTAGCTAATCCTTTTGCAGGAGATGGAACATTGCATCCCGATTTACACTTAATCTATGTGGATGAAGTTTGTGGATTATTTAAACTTGCAGGTATGCCCGAGGATGTTATCAAGAAGAAGATCTTACCTTTATCTTTGAAGCAAGAGGTATTGACATGGTATAGGCTATGTGATGATATGGGATCATGGGACTACAAGCGATTGAAATTGGAATTTCACCAGAAGTTTTATCCTATGCATCTTGTTCATCGTGATCGTAATTATATATATAATTTTTGGCCTCGCAAAGGAGAAAGCATCGCTCAAGATTGGGGGAGGCTTAAGTCAATGTTATATTCATGCCCCAATCATGAGCTCTCAAGAGAAATGATTATTCAAAAAATTTATGCTCGGCTTTCTCTCAGTAATCGCTCCATGCTCGATACTTCTTGTACTGGATCTTTTATGATGAATACTATTGAATTCAAATGGGATTTATTGGAAAGAATTAAACGCAACTCTGAAGATTGGGATCTCAACAAAGGTAAGGATTCAGGTATAACACCAAAGTTTGATTGTGTTAAATCTTTTATGGATACCGATGCATTTCGTGAATTTAGCGCTAAATATGGACTTGACTCTGAGATAGTAGCTTCCTTTTGTGAATCCTTTGCTACTCATGTTGATCTCCCTAAGGAGAAGTGGTTTAAATATAATCCTCCCATTGAAGTAAAAGTAGTTGCACCTATTAACGTTGAAGAAAAGACTATCACTTATAATGATCCTGTTGTTCCTACTGCTTATGTTGAGAAACCACCTTTCCCTGTTAGAATAAAGGATCATGCTAAAGTTTCAACTATAGTCAACAAAAGTAATATTAAGACACCCAAACCCCCTGAACAAATTAAAGTTGAACCTAATATTGCTATGGTTAAAGATCTCTTGGCTGATAATATTGATGGGCATGTTATTTACTTCTGTGATGAGACTGCTAGAATTGCTATACCTGATACTAAAAATAAACATATACCTGTTGTAGGCATGCCTATTATTTCTGTTAAAATAGGGGATCATTGCTATCATGGCTTATGTGATATGGGTGCTAGTGCAAGTGCAATACCCCATTCCTTATACAAAGAAATTATGCATGATATTGCACCTGCTGAGATAGAAGATATCGATGTTACCATTAAGCTTGCCAATAGAGATAATATTTCACCAATTGGGATTGTAGAGATGTTGAAGTCTTGTGTGGGAAGGTTAAATATCCTGCTGATTTTCTTATTCTTGGTTCCCCACAAGAGAGCATTTGTCCCATTATATTTGGTAGACCCTTCTTGAATACTGTTAATGCTAAGATAGACTGCAATAAGGATATTGTTTCCGTTGGTTTAGGGGATATGTCTCATGAGTTTAATTTTGCTAAGTTTCATAGACAACCCCGTGATGAGGAATTGCATAGTAAAGATGAAATTATTGGTCTTGCTTCTATTGCCGTGCCTCCTACTGATCCTTTAGAACAATATTTACTAGACCATGAAAATGATCTGTTCATGAATGAAAGAAGGAAATAGATGAAGTATTCTTTAAACAGGGACCTATTCTGAAACACAACTTGCATGTTGAAATCCTAGGGGATCCTCCTCCACCCAAGGGTGATCCCGTGTTTGAGCTTAAACCATTACCTGATACTCTTAAATATGCTTATCTTGATGAAAAGAAGATATATCCTGTTATTATTAGTGCTAACCTTTCAGAGAAGGAGGAAGAAAAATTATTGAAAACTCTGAAAAAGCACCGCGCTACTATTGGATATACTCTTGATGATCTTAAAGGCATTAGTCCCACTCTATGTCAACAGAAAATAAATTTGGAGAAAGACGCCAAACTAGTTATTGATCACCAACGACGGCTGAATCCTAAGATGAAAGAAGTGGTAAGAAAGGAAATATTAAAGCTCCTTGAGGCAGGTATAATTTATCCCGTTGCTGATAGTCAGTGGGTAAGTCATGTCCATTGTGTCCCTAAGAAGGGATGTATTACTGTCGTTCCTAATGATAAAGATGAATTGATTCCACAAAGAATTATTACAGGTTATAGGATGGTAATTGATTTTCACAAATTAAATAAGGCTACTAAAAATATCATTACCCTTTGCCTTTCATTGATCAAATGCTAGAAAGATTATCCAAACATACACATTTTTGCTTTCTAGATGGTTACTCTGGCTTCTCTCAAATACCCGTGTCAGCTGATGATCAAGCAAAGACCACTTTTACTTGCCCTTTCGGTACCTTTGCTTATAGACGTATGCCTTTTGGTTTATGTAATGCACCTGCTACCTTTCAAATATGCATGATGGCTATATTCTTTGACTTTTGTGAAAAGATTTGTGAGGTTTTCATGGATGATTTCTCCGTTTATGGATCCTTTTTTGATGATTGCTTGAGCAACCTTGATCGAATTTTGCAGAGATGTGAATAAACTAATCTTGTCTTGAATAGGGAGAAGTGCCACTTTATGGTTAATGAAGGTATTGTCTTGGGGCATAAAATTTCTGAAAGAGGTATTGAAGTTGACAAAGCTAAAGTTGATGCTATTGAAAAGATGTCATGTCCCAAGGACATCAAAGGTATAAGAATTTTTTTGGGTCACGCTGACTTTTATAGGAGGTTCATTAAGGACTTCTCAAAAATTTCTCGGCCTCTGACTAACCTATTACAAAAAGATATTCCTTTTGTCTTTGATGATGATTGTGTAGAAGCATTTGAAATACTTAAGAAAGCTATGATTTCTGCACCTATTGTTCAGCCACCTGATTGGAATTTACCCTTTGAAATTATGTGTGATGCTAGCGATTATGCTGTAGGTGTTGTTCTAGGACAAAGAGTTGATAAGAAGCTGAATGTTATCCAATATGCTAGGAAAACTCTAGACAATGCCCAAAGAAATTATGCTACTACTGAAAAAGAATTCTTAGCAGTTGTGTCGTGGTTTTGACACGACAGATGTCCTAGAGAAAGGACTTAGTCGTGGAGCCATCGCGACGGGTTAGCTTGAAGGGGTTAAAGCAGATACAAGGACGCAAGAGAGTTTATACTAGTTCGGCCTCTTCGATGAAGGTAAAATCCTACGTCTAGTTGTGATGGAATTGATTGGGTCTCGATGACTTGGGAGCAAACAAGCTTCGCCTACGTCTCGAGTTGTCATTGTCTGTCCTTGAACCGCCGCCGGGTTGTCCCCTTATATTCACGGGTGACACCCGTCGGTCCACAGAGTCCCAACACCGGTTCATACTCATAACCGGGTTGGTCTCTCCTTATTCCTAACTTACAATACAAGTTTACATACCAAGCCGGTTTACGGCTACAGGTCTTAAACTGACTACAGGCCTTGGGCCCCTATCTTCCTCCTTGGGCTTTAACATCCTTGATCTACTGATGACGTTAACCCGGCTCAGATAGGCCGGTTTACGCCCAGTAGTAGTATCCCCAACATTAGGCCCCAGATTGATTTGAACTGGTTCATGTCAAACCTTAGCAGAAAATCTTCATTTTCATCATCTTCTTGTATTTGTTGAACTGCCATGATGTCACCTTCTCTGGTTGCTGTAAATCGGCATGACGTCATCACAAAGACTACCTTCATGATATCTTCTTTGTTAAATAGATCCGCAATAATCGAGGCGACTGCTTTGCTTCCAAGATTTGTGGTTCCTTGATTTACGTGCCTGACACATGTCTCTTGCCTTATAAATAGGACCGAAGGGTCATTTCTTTTCTCCCCTTCGTCCCCTTTCTCTTTGTCTTCCTTGCGTTGCCAGCCTCGGAGCTCCGCCGCCGCCGTTGACCTCTGCACCGTCTTGGGCCGCTGCATCAACCTGAACGCACCAGAGCACTGCGGTAGCTTTCCGCATCCTCCTCGATTCTGGTAAGCCTTTTGTTCTTCTTAACATAGATCTGTTCTAGGGTTTCATGTTCTTGGCGTGTTCATCACTTGTTCATGCTCGCACTCAGACTCCTGGATAGATCTGCGAAACCCTGCTCTGATTAGCAGCAGCTTTGAGCATCCGCCTGTAGTTTCATGCTCAAGTCCATAGATCTCATCTACATATTTGCCCATTGATTCACTTCCACTCTGCTTTATCTCACCTATACTTCTGCTCATTGATTCAATACTGTTCTGCTTTGATCTTCGGCTATTTTTCTTATTTTCTGAACTTGCTTCAGATCCAACGCCGTAACAAGATCTTGTGAAACCTATTTCTGCATACTTAACCATCCGCAATCTCAATTGCTTCGATGTTTAGGTCAGGCGGTTTAACCTTATAGAAAATTTTCCAAACCGGTATATACCATTAGTCCCCTTGTTGAACTGCCAGACGTAGGTTGCTTGATGAAAACTCCGGTTTAGATAGAGCTGTCTCCGGTTTAACATTGTACATACCAGTGCATTTTAATCAATGCATTTTTGAACCGGGATCTTTTACCTTGTAGATTCCATCATGGCCAAGCAAGTGTATGAGTGCAATTGGGTTCCTTCTCGCGTCACAGAGGCTGAACTGGACGATTTAGTCCTGATTGGTGCTTTAGGCAGCAAGGATACAATCCATTGGAGGGCTCCTGGTAAAGAATGCCCTCCCACACCTCGAGAAGGAGAGGTTGTTGTTTTCATAGATCACTTAGCCCGGGGCTTTAAGCCGCCCGGTTCTAAATTTTACCGGGATGTCTTAGCCGATTTCCAGCTCCATCCACAAGATACTGGCCCCAACTCTGTTACAAATATGCGTCACTTCCAAGTACTCTGTGAAGCGTTCTTTCAAGAGGAGCCCACAGTGGAACTGTTCAGGGACATGTTCCATCTAAACCGTCGTACTGAATTTACTAGCGGCTCCAATACAGAGTTGGGAGGTGTGGCGATTCAGAAAAGGAAAGAGGTCACATACCCTCACGCCAAATTGCATAGCCACCCCAAAGAATGGAATTAGACATGGTTCTACTGCAAAGATACCTCCCCTACTGGTGAGAATCCCTTGCCTGGCTTTCGACCGGAGCGGCTCAGCAACACACACCCTTCTCCACAAAGATTGACTGCACAGGAGAGAAGTAAATATGCTCCTCGGCTAGCAAAGCTCAGAGCTTTTATGGCCAACAGTTTAACAGGGGTTGACCTTGCTCGCTGTTGGATATCATGGAGCATACTGCCTCTTAGCCTGCGCTCCGGTTTGATGTGCCAGTATACTGACCGTGTTGATGACCCACTGCGACACTCAAGACTCCAGCTCTCCGGTGAAGAAATCACAGAGGCTGTGCGTAAGATACTGAATGAACTGGAACACATCTGCGCCAGAACCGGCCTGCTTCCCTTCTGTGCCACCAACAAACCGCCAGCTGTAAGACTTTGATTCTTTTCTGAATCTGTTATTGATATGTCTGGTCATTGTTTTTAATATCAGTGTCTGCATAATCAGGGCGATGATCCGTTTTGGAGCAAAAAACTGCCACAGGAGAAGCCAGAAAACCAGACAAACCGGAAAGGGCAACCCGGCAAAAGACTAAAGCTGTGAAGAAGACTGCCCATAGGAAAAGAACCACTGCCTCTTCTAATCCGGCTCCTGACGATGAGGTGGATAATCCGGACTTTGAGGTAGAGCTTGACTCACTTGGTTTATTTTTCATGCGTCTTATTGATGATGATATTTGTCAGGATGATGTCGAAGCCAGCCACGCGGATGTTGCCGAGGTAATTGTTTTCTCTCCCGATTCAGAAACTTTGCCTTCACAAAAAATCCGTCAGGCAAACCGGAAAGTTAAAATTTCTCATCCTCTTGCTTATTTGGATCCTAAACTTCTTATGAAGACCCAACAACACGAAGCTCGCCGCACCACCCGGCACAGCGGCCAGGTAGTTACCTCCGCCGGTTTACCGAACAGTCCGGTTCGGAAACGCCATTCCAAGGTCTCTAATTTGCTTGTCAGTGCTTGTCCTAAAGCGGGCTGCTTTCGTCAACCTCTTACTCCGTCTAACTCCGATTATCAGGTTACCTCCCACTCATCTTCTGGCGAGTCATCAGCTACTCAGCTCCCACCGCTCAAAACGGTGCTTGGGTAAGCTATACTTATTGTGATGTTTGCATTACACTGCCTTAGAACATATTCTGTATTTGATTTTGTTATTCTTCTTAGGGCCAAACCTAGGCCAAGCAAGAAGGCCCGCCTGGACAAAGCGGCCGAAGAAGATGTCGTTCTTTAAGCGGACAAGACACCCAATGCTGAAGCGGCTATTCCTGAGGATATTCCCAACGATCCACCGCAGCAAGATGATGATCTTATTGCAGAAGAGAGACCTACTGATACCTCAGGTCCTACCCATCAGCCTACAGGTTCCATCCGGATTGAAAGCTCCACCGGTCCAGCCAAGCCTACTAACAAGCCAACAGCTCCAGTGCAAACCGGTGGTACCAAAGATGATGAGGTTGTCATTACTGGTACTGGCCATACTGAGCCAAACAATCCTGTCACTTTATCCAAACATTCTGCCAAGGAAGAACTTGCTGCCTTTGGTAAAGGCAAGTGGAATGCTGATCTGACGACCTACGCTGCTCTTAACGCCCAAGATATCCATTCCGGCTATCTGAACCGGCTGTATACCAGCCGTGACTATGAAGCCGGCCTAGTCAACATGATGAAAGACAAATATGAGGTAATTTTCATATGCTCCTTCCTGCCTGTGTGCTTCCATTCCTGACTCTCCTAGCCCCCAAGGGCCGGTTTGGAATATTCTTTCAAACCGGGACTTAAATAATATAAATCCTGTTGCTTTGAAATTTTGCTGATGTAGCCCCCAAGGGCCGGTTCAACTTTAGTGTAGTTAAACCGGTACTTTAAGTAATTGAAACTGCCGCATCAGAATATATATGATCAAATAGCCATTAGCCCCCAAGTGCCAAGTTGAATACTTGTATTGATCTTGGGACTTTGTAAATAATTGAAAGATGAAGATCAAATGTGCATTAGCCCCCAAGTGCTAAGCGCATAACTTGTTATGTGGTTGGTACTTGAATCCTTCAACCGATTTGTTGAAACATATATCTGTATGCATGTAGGCGGAGCTGAAGACGAAAGAAAACCAAGTCATCGATCTTCAAGAAAACCTGAAAACCCAACATGCTGAAACCTCCAAAGCAAAAGAGGAATTGGCCAGTGCTTTAAGCGCCATGGAACAACTTAAGGAGAACTTCAAGAAGAAACGGGCGGACTGGGCCACTGAAAAATCCGCTTTGATCAAACGAGTAGAGGATGCTGAGGCTGCACTAAAACCAGTGGCAGATGAACTGACCAGCATAAAGCGGCACGTGCATGCCATGACTGCTGCTATCTTTGGTAAGCCGGTTTGCCTTCTGAATTGGCTCTGCCTTCTGACAGAGTCGCCGGTTTATTAACCCTTTTATGGTATTTCAGGGACACGCATTGGTCACTTGGGGTCAGATGTGCGGAAGAAACTAAAAGCTGTCTATACATTGGTTGAACAATTGTATACTGGTGCCCAGAGAATCATCTGTACCGCCTCTCATAACAAACCGGCGCCTACTTTGATTCAAGATACTCTGATGAAACTGTCGGTGCTTCCTGCCCGGGTTGAAGAGCTGAAGAAATCTGCTGCTCGAACCTGCGCAATTAATGCTTTAATCCGGGCAAAAGCCTGGGTGCCAGATTTTGATCCTGTTGAAGCGGCTTAGGGCTATCCCAGCTTGAAGGAAGACGGATCAGAATTCGGTGAAGCGGATCTGCGAGCGATAAACCGGGAGGTGCATCCACTAGCGTGTCAGTTGGCTGAGGAAGCAGACTTGTCTCGTTATCAAGCGCAATATGACAGTCAGAACAAGCGAATAGCTGCGCCTATCCATGAATCGGAAAATCTGATTCCTCCAATCTGTAAGCATACTTACGCTCCCGATATTGACCCATCCTTGCTGATCCACGATGAAGCTGTTTTTCAAGCATTAATGGGAATCGACTGGACAACTGTGGATTTCCAGCCACTGGGTAGGGACACGGAGGCTGAAGCGGCGCAGGACGACCCACAACCATCAGGCCAGGCTGGTGACCAAGCTTGAACCGGACACCGGTTTTAAAACTGCCTCTTCTTCGTGAAAAAAAATTATATTATTATGGGCACCATGTTGCCTTGTAACAGGCTAGCTGATACCTTTGATGTTGATATGCCTTCGTGCATAATTTATTCTTCCTGTGGTAATGAACTTTCCAAAACACTTTCTAAAATGAAAAATTCGTCAAGTGCCACCGCGGTTGTACCGTCAGGCGGAATATGATGTCTGCATATATGAAATCAAAACAAAATTTTAAGTATGACCAAATTTGGAGATACATAATACCTGCCATCATTGAGCGTGAAGTTGGCTTGGCCAATCTTGAAGCGGAGTTTTGCAAACCCATACTGTTGGAGGAGATAACAACTCCTGTATATATATATATATATATGACGCTGGTTTACCATGTAAACCATGCCGGGTTGTAAGAAACACCGTGTTACTCCATAAGAGGATGTTAACAACACGGATCAAACCGGTCAAATAGCCTCCGGATTGACGTGAACTGTGTTCCGTCAATTGAAATTTTTTGTCGGTTTAAGAAACACAATGAAAAGCAAAAAAAACCCTTCAAAGAAAAGTGTGACGCAAAAGAAAAGTTTTATTTAAGCTGATCAAATGGCGTTACCATGGCTAAACATGACCAAGTTCCCGTTAGGTGTAACTATGGTTCTAGTCAGCCAGGTCCCCAGATGAAATCGTGGCATTTATGCCGACCAAATGGCGTGGTCATGGTTCGGGTTCGACCAAGCCCCCAAGTGATTCTGTGGCCTTAGGCCGACCAAGAGGCATGACTGGTTCAGACATGACCAAGTCCCCAAGTGATCTGGTGGCTTTCGCCTATCAAGAGGCATGGTATTGGTTCGGACACGACCAATCCTCCAAGTGATATAACACGATGCTTTTAGCAAAGTGAACTCAAGGGGTAAACCGGAGGCCGCTTTAGAGCAACTCTGTGTAACCTCACATGATTTAAAAGAACAGACACCCCACTTTAGCTGAGGTTCCGGTTTATTGTATTTAATCATAATATATACATTGTCGTAATATGTACATAAGTATAGCCAATGACTCAGGTGTAGTAAGGCCGAAGATGAGCTATATTCCACGGCCTGTTAGTCTCCTCCTCTGATGTACGTGAGTCCTTATGCTCTCGAATATTGATCAGATAGTATGACCCGTTGTGCAGATTCTTGCTGACCATGAAAGGCCCCTCCCAAGGTGGGGATAGCTTATGCATATTAGTCTGATCTTGGATGAGCCGAAGCACCAAGTCTCCTTCCTGAAAGGTTCTGGTTCTGACCCAGTGACTGTGGTAACAACGAAGATCCTGCTGGTAAATCACCGATCGGGCGGCTGCGATGTCACGCTCTTCATCCAACCGGCCCAAAGCATCTTGCCGTGCTGTCTTGTTGTCCGCTTCAACATAAGCCGTGACACGAGGTGAATCATGGCGGATATCACTGGGGAGAACCGCCTCTGCTCCATAAACCATGAAGAACAGTGTGTATCCTGTTGATCTGTTAGGTGTTGTATTGATGCTCCATAGCACAGATGGTAACTCTTCTACCCAACAACCCGGCGTTCTCTGGAAAGGAACCATGAGCCAGGGCTTGATACCTCTCAAGATCTCTTGATTAGCTCTTTCTGCTTGACCATTGGACTGTGGATGTGCCACTGATGAAACGTCGAGCCAGATGTGCTCCCGTTCGCAGAACTCCTTCATAGCACCTTTGGATAAATTGGTACCATTATCTGTGATAATACTGTGCGGAAAGCCAAACCGGAAAATCACCTTTTTGATGAACTGAACCGCCGTGGCCGCATCACACTTGCTAACAGGTTCTGCCTCCACCCACTTTGTAAACTTGTCAACCGCCACCAGGAGGTGGGTCTTCTTATCTTTGGACCTTTTGAAAGGCCCAACCATATCCAGCCCCCAAGTCGCAAACGGCCAAGTAATCGGAATCATTCTCAATTCTTGAGCCGGTACATGAGCACGCCTTGAAAACCTTTGGCAACCATCACACCGTCTGACCAGATCCTCCACATCAGCATGAGCAGTTAACCAATAGAAACCATGGCGAAACGCTTTAGCCACCAGAGACTTTGAACCGGCGTGGTGACCACAATCTCCTTCGTGGATCTCACGCAAGATTTCACGGCCTTCTTCAGGAGACACACAACGTTGAAAATCCCCTCATATACTGCAATGATGCAACTCGCCGTTGATGATAGCCATGGACTTGGATCGCCGGATTATCTGCCTTGCTAGAATTTCATCCTCTGGCAACTCACCCCAGTTCTTGTACGCCAGGTAAGGAAGCATCCAATCCGGAATAACATGAAGAGCCACCACCAATCGGGCCTCCGGACCAGGAATAGCCAAATCCTCTTCACCGGGGATCTTGATCGACGGGTTGTGTAGCACATCCAGAAAAACATTGGGTGGGACCAGTTTGCGTTGAGAGCCCAGCCGGCTTAAAGCATCTGCCACTTCATTTTTCTGCCGGTCCACGTGATCCACCTGATAACCTTTGAAATAGCCTGCGACAGTATCTACCTCACAACGATATGCTGCCATGAGTGGGTCTTTGGAGTCCCAAGTGCCAGATACTTGCTGGGCCACAAGGTCCGAGTCACCGAAGCACTTAACTCGACTTAGATTCATCTCTTTAGCCATCCGGAGACCATGTAGCAAGGCTTCATACTCAGTTGCATTGTTAGTACAAGGGAACATTAAACGGAGAACATAACAAAACTTATCACCTCATGGGGAAGTTAATAAGACTCCAGCCCCCGAGCCTTCCAACTGCCTGGACCCGTCAAAATGGATGGTCCAATATGGATGATCCGGCTTTTCTTCAGGTGCTTGCATTTCCGTCCAATCATTGATGAAATCAACAAGTGCTTGAGACTTAACCGCTGTCCGAGGCACATACTTCAAACCGTACAGCCCCAGCTCTATGGCCCACTTTGCAATCCGACCAGTTGCTTCCCGGTTCTGGATGATATCTCCCAAAGGAGCAGAACTGACTACCGTAATTGAGTGCCCTTGGAAATATTGTTTAAGCTTTCGGATTGCCATAAAAACTCCATACACCAGCTTCTGCCAATGCGGATACCTTTGCTTGGACTCAATGAGCACCTCGCTGATGTAATAGACCGGACGTTGAACCGGATGCTCCTTACCTTCCTCCTTTCGCTCTACCACAATAGCTACACTAACCGCCCGAACATTAGCAGCTACATATAGTAGTAACGGCTCCTTGTCAACGGGAGCAGCGAGCACAGGCGGATTGGCCAATTGCCGCTTTAAGTCCTCAAATGCTTCATCAGCAGCAGAACTCCAGACAGACTGATCCGTCTTTTTCAACATCTGATACAAAGGGATTGCCTTCTCACCCAAACGACTGATAAACCGGCTTAGCGCAGCAATCCTGCCTGCCAAGGGTTGAACATCGTTGATACACTTCGGTTTAGCCAGGGAGGTGATAGCCGTGATCTTCTCCGGATTAGCCTCAATTCCCCTGTTGGACACTAGAAAACCCAATAGCTTGCCCGCCGGTACACCAAAGACACATTTGTCCGGATTAAGCATCATCTTGTATGTTCTCAGATTATCAAAGGTTTCTTTCAAATCATCAATCAGAGTCTCCTTCTCCCTGGATTTAACCATGATATCATCCACGTAAGCATGCACATTACGGCCAATCTGCTTATGAAGACAATTTTGTACACACCGTTGGTAAGTTGCCTGGGCACTCTTGAGCCCGAAGGGCATAAACACATAGCAGAAGGCTCCAAAGGGAGTTATAAATGTTGTCTTCTTCTGGTCCTTAACTGCCATTTTGATCTGATGATAGCCAGAATACGCATCCAGAAAACTTAAATGCTCACAACCCGCCATAGCATCAATAATTTGATCAATACAGGGGAGGTCAAAAGGATCTGCTGGACAAGCCTTATTAAGATCTATGTAATCCACACACATGCGCCAGGTGCCATTTTTCTTGAGGACCAGCACCGGATTGGCAAGCCACTCAGGGTGAAAAACTTCAATAATAAAGCCAGCTGCTAAGAGCCTGGCCACCTCTTCTCCAATCGCCTTGCGCCTTTCTTCGTTAAACCGGCGGAGGAACTGTTTCACCGGTTTATATTTAGGATCCACATTAAGTGTGTGCTCAGCGAGTTGCCTCGGTACACCTGGCATGTCGGAGGGTTTCCATGCGAAGATGTCCCGATTCTCACGGATGAACTCGATGAGCGCGCTTTCCTATTTCGGATCCAAGTTGGCACTGATGCTGAACTGCTTGGACGAATCGCTAGGTACGAAGTCAACAAGCTTAGTCTTTGCTGCCGATTTGAACTTCAGGGCCGGATCATGCTTCGTAGTTGGCTTCTTCAATGGAGTCATGTTCGCCGGATCAACATTGTCTTTATAGTATTTCAACTCTTCGGTGGTACAAACCGACTATGCATAAGCTGCATCTCCTTCCTCGCATTCCAAAGCGATTTTGCGGCTTCCGTGAACCGTTATTGTCCCCTTATGACCCGGCATCTTGAGCTGCAAATACACATAACAGGGCCGGGCCATAAACTTGGTGTATGCTGGTCGCCCAAATAGGGCATGATATGGACTTTGGATTTTCACCACCTCAAACATCAATGTCTCTGACCTGGAATCATGATCATCCCCAAAGGCCACTTCCAGAGCTATCTTACCAACGGGATATGCTGATCTGCCAGGAACTACACCATGGAATACTGTATTAGACGGTTTGAGATTCTTATCTGTTAATCCCATACGACGGAGGGTCTCATAGTACAGGATGTTAATACTGCTCCCTCCATCCATGAGCACCTTGGTGAACTTATAACCTCCCACCTGAGGCGCCACCACCAGCTCCAACTGACCCGAATTATCGACCTGGGGCGGGTGATCCTCTCTGCTCCATATGATCGGCTGTTCAGACCAACATAGATAACGGGGTATGGCCGGTCCAACAGAGTTGACCGCCCGCCTCTAACCTTCCGGTCTCACTTGTCCAAGCTAGTGGTAAAGACATGGTACTGTCCACCACTCAACTACTTTGGGTTGCTCTGGTAGCTCGACTGCTGCTGCTGTTGCTGTTGGTTCTAAGTACCCTGGTTGTTCTGATTATTTTGACCATTATTTCCGCCCGGATTACCATTAAATCCTGAACTGGAACTTCCTCCACCGTAACCCGGCCCGGACCCTGAGCCATTGCCAGATTCGTGATCATACCAGTAATTATTAGAATTCTTGAACTCATGCATGATAAAGCAATCCTTCCAAAGGTGGTTTGCTGGTTCCTCCTTCGTCCCATGTCTTGGGCAGGGCTGGCTTAACAGATAGTTTAGGCGGTTTGGGTTAGGGTTGGGCGCCCCACTACGATTTCTTGGCCTACCCTTGCATCGCTGGCCATTGTTCTATGCGTTGGTATTAGCCACAAAGTCCATGTTACCATCCGCTCTATGCTTGCCTCCTCCGCCATTGCCCACCCAGTGATGCTGCTGACCTTTGACGCTGCTGTTCTTCTTTCCTTTCCCTGTCTTATCATCATCAGATTCGGGATCCTTGGTACTATCAGAATCAGCATACTTCACCAAAGCGGCCATGAGAGTCCCCATGTCGGTGCAATGACGCTTCATCCGTCCCAACTTCAGCTTCAGGGGCCCAAACCGGCAGTTGCCCTCTAGGGTTAATACTGCGGTGTCAGCGTTGATGCGGTCTGAGGAGTGCAACACTTGTGAAACCCGGCGCACCCAATGAGTCGTTGATTCTCCTTCCTCCTGGACGCATGCAGCTAAATCCACTATCGACATAGGCTGTTTACAGGTATCTTTGAAATTGCTGATAAACCGGGCCCGTAATTGGGCCCATGAACTGATAGAATTAGCCGGCAAGCTTTTTAACCAAGTACGGATCGTTCCTTCGAGCATCATGGTGAAGTATTTTGCACACGCCGCATCACCCACATCAAGCATCTCCATGGCCATCTCATAGCTCTCCACCCATGTCTCTGGAGGTTGATCCGCCGTGTAATTTGGTACCTTGCGCGGGCCTTTGAAATCCTTTGGCAGGCGCATGTTGCGTAAAGTGGGGATAAGGCAAGGCACACCCAAAGAACTGGAAGTAACACCAGGTTCAGTCAAGGTGGTTGGATGAATCGCTGTGAGCTGCCGAGCCTGATGCTGTGCGGCTAACTCGGCCTCCCTGCGTGTGCGGGCCCGGTCCACCACTCCCTGAGCGTCATCAGCACCACCCGCCGGGTTGTTGTCCCGGGGTGCCCCACGTCGTTCATTACTCGACACTACTGGTTCATCCATATGTCTGCTATAGCTCCGGCTTGGACGAGGGGTCGAGTGGATCCGGTCGCGGCTGTACGAGTATGCTTCCTGTTGGGCCAAAGCGGCCCTCAGAAGTTCCTTGACCCGTCGTGTCTCTACTGCTTGTGGTGAGTCACCTTCAATTGGAATGGCCTCCAGCCGTGCCGCAGCGGCAACAAGATTGTCCATTGGGTTGGAGTAGTGACCCGGGGGCGTTAAAGCAGCCTGAGGTACAACGGTGTTTTGACGAGGCGGGTCGATCTGACGAGGCTGAACCGGTGCACCGGTCCCAGGGGCTACTGCCCGGTTCCCCTCCAGCGGATTGCCGGCTCTTGGCCCTGGAGTGTTGAAAAGGTCTCTGGCCTCGAAAACCAGAGGTAAGCGGGATCGGTGCTTCCTCCTCATGACTTCATGCGATGCGCTCTGGTCTAACATAAGCCTGTAGGCCTGTGCGTCTAAAGCAGCCTGCTCTGCGGCCATCCTGGTGTCCTCAGCTGCCAGATCCGCTTTGGCCTGGGTGATCTGTTCCTTTACCTTTGCAATCTCCGTATTGTGAACGTCCTGATCTGGCGGATTAACATCCGCCATAAGCATAGCCAACGCATCAAATAGTTCTGATAGAACCTGAGCCGGCGGGCGCACAGGGCCTCCTGCCCCGACAGCCGTCGCTGCTGCTGAACCGGAAATCATTGTCGCGGCTGTCGAAGAATGAAGCGCCGCTTGTGTTCCGGCCATGAATATTCCAACTCGGTTGGGCAGATCAGAGGGGTCCGGAATGCTATCGCCATCGGAACAGCTCCCAATCCGGCCATCTTGTAGCTGATAAAGAGATTCGGTTTCTCCGGTGGAAGATTCGTCTCCAGAACAAATGACAGTCGCCCCGCGAAATCCTGATTCGTCCTTATAACTTCCTCCATGGATGACTCCCACGAAGGCACGCTTCATGGCCGGTTTGACCCGGGCAGATTGCGCACGCTGAGCCGTCTCGACGAGGT
The DNA here is from genome assembly GCF_002162155.2 of Triticum dicoccoides. Classification (NCBI taxonomy): domain Eukaryota; kingdom Viridiplantae; phylum Streptophyta; class Magnoliopsida; order Poales; family Poaceae; genus Triticum; species Triticum dicoccoides. The sequence continues at coordinate 533,374,537 of NC_041390.1, read as the reverse complement.
CGGTGCAGATGTCCGGCTCAGGGCCCGGTTTACCGATCTTGCCAATGAAAACGTGAATGCTACCAAAGGGGACACGGTACCCGTACTCAATTGAGCCGACCTCGGGGCCCCAGCCTGCGTCGTCGATGTAGAGCCTGCCGCGACGACTCTTAGTCATCCGGCCTACAGCATAGCCCTCGAGTCCTTCAAAGCGGCCCTCCAAGAACCGGAAACCATCGTGCGATAGCCCCACGGTGGGCGCCAACTGTCGTGGTTTTGACACGGCAGATGTCCTAGAGAAAGGACTTAGTCGTGGAGCCATCGCGACGGGTTAGCTTGAAGGGGTTAAAGCGGATACAAGGACGCAAGAGAGTTTATACTAGTTCGGCCCCTTCGATGAAGGTAAAAGCCTACGTCTAGTTGTGATGGAATTGATTGGGTCTCGATGACTTGGGAGCAAACAAGCTTCGCCTACGTCTCGAGTTGTCGTTGTCTGTCCTTGAACCGCCGCCGGGTTGTCCCCTTATATACACGGGTGACACCCGTCGGTCCACAGAGTCCCAACACCGGTTCATACTCATATCCGGGTTAGTCTCTCCTTATTCCTAACTTACAATACAAGTTTACATACCAAGCCGGTTTACGGCTACAGGTCTTAAACTGACTACAGGCCTTGGGCCCCTATCTTCCTCCTTGGGCTTTAACACCCTTGATCTACTGATGACGTTAACCCGGCCCAGATAGGCCGGTTTACGCCCAGTAGTAGTATCCCCAACAAGTTGTATTTGCTTGTGATAAGTTCAGACCTTATATTGTTGATTCTAAAGTAACTATTCACACTGATCATGCTGCTATTAAATATCTTATGGAAAAGAAAGATGCTAAACCTAGACTTATTAGATGGGTTATCCTGCTACAAGAATTTGATTTGCATATTATTGATAGAAAGGGAGCTGAGAACCCCGTTGCAGATAACTTGTCTAGGTTAGAGAATGTTCTTGATGACCCACTACCTATTGATGATAGCTTTCCTGATGAACAATTAGCTGTTATAAATGCTTCTCGTACTGCTCCATGGTATGCTGATTATGCTAATTACATTGTTGCTAAATTCATACCACCTAGTTTCACATACCAGCAAAAGAAAAAGTTCTTCTATGATTTAAGACATTACTTTTGGGATGACCCACATCTTTATAAAGAAGGAGTAGATGGTGTTATTAGACATTGTGTACCTGAGCATGAACAGGAAAGAATCCTACGCAAGTGTCACTCCGAAGCCTATGGAGGACACCATGCTGGAGATAGAACTGCACATAAGGTATTGCAATCTAGTTTTTATTGGCCTACTCTCTTCAAGGATGCTCGTAAGTTTGTCTTGTCTTGTGAGGAATGTCAAAGAATTGGTAATATTAGTAGACGTCAAGAAATGCCTATGAATTATTCACTTGTTATTGAACCATTTGATGTTTGGGGCTTTGATTATATGGGACCGTTTCCTTCCTCTAATGGGTATACACATATTTTAGTTGCTGTTGATTATGTTACTAAGTGGGTAGAAGCTATTCCAACTAGTAGTGTTGATCATAACACCTCTGTTAAGATGCTTAAAGAAGTTATTTTCCTGATGTTTGGAGTCCCTAGATATTTATTGACTTTATTCATGGTGCCTTTCATAAAATGCTTGCTAAGTATGATGTTAATCATAGAATTGCATCTCCTTATCATCCACAGTCTAGTGGCCAAGTAGAATTAAGTAATAGAGAGCTTAAATTAATTTTGCAAAAGACTGTTAATAGATCTAGAAAGAATTGGTCCAAGAAACTTGATGATGCATTATGGCCTTATAGAACTGCATATAAGAAACCCATGGGTATGTCTCCGTATAAAATGGTTTATGGTAAAGCATGTCACTTACCTCTTGAATTAGAACATAAGGAATATTGGGCTATTAAAGAGCTCAACTATGACTTCAAACTTGCCGGTGAGAAGAGGTTATTTGACATTAGCTCACTTGATGAATGGAGAACCCAGTCCTATAAGAATGCCAAACTGTTTAAAGAAAAAGTTAAAAGATGGCATGATAAAAGGATACAAAAGTGTGAGTTTAACGTAGGTGATTGTGTATTGTTATACAACTCTCGTTTAAGATTTTTTGCAGGCAAACTTCTCTCTAAATGGGAAGGTCCTTACGTCATCGAGGAGGTCTATCATTCCGGTGCCATAAAAATCAACAACTTCGAAGGCACACATCCTAGGGTGGTGAACGACCAAAGAATCAAACATTATATCTCAGGTAATCCTATAAATGTTGAAACTAATGTTACTGAAACCGTAACCCCATAGGAATACATAAGGGACACTTTCCGGAACGTTTCAGACTCCGGAAAGGAATAGGTATGTGGTACGGTAAGTAAACCGACTACAAAACAGTTCTAATGGCAATTTTTCTCCGTTTTGGAATATTTAAGAAAATAGGAAAATAAGAAGCAGACCGGAAAGGACACGAGGCTTCCATGAGGGTGAAGGGCGCGCCCTACCCCCTGGGCACGCCCCTGCCTCGTGGGCACCTCGTGTGCTCTCCGGACTCCGTTTTCTTGCACGGTACTTCTTTTGGTCGGTAAAAATTCATTATATAATCTCCTGAAGGTATTGACCACCGTATCATGCAAATATCTCCTGTCTTTGTTTCGAGCTGTCCTGCTGCAGATTTGAGCAACATGTCGTCCCGGGATTCAGAAGGAGAAAGCTATGTGGTTGATTACCTTGCAGACCCTAAGGTCTATGGGGATGTCGAGCATTGTGGTTGGACTACGGAAGAAGAAGAGGACTATGAACCTAAGAGAAATGAGGAGACGAGCTCAGATGAATATGAAGTCCCATTACCTCAACCTGGGGACATGCATGTGGAGTTCAAAAAGTCAAGCCTCTCGGATAGAGCAAAGAAACCTAAGATCGAGTTTATCCCTTTTCGTCTCTTGCAGGAAAACAAGCAGGAATTATGCAAAAAGATACTAAGCCTGGAGCAGGAGATCGATGACCCGAGGGATCAAAAATTCTGTCCTCAAGCACAAATTAAGGAAGAAGCCTACACCATCAACAAAACCATCATCTTCTTCATCAACAAAGAAGAGCTGAGAATCGGGTATGGGCACCCCCCCTTGGCAACTGCCAAGCTTGGGGGAGTGTCCGGGTATCGTATCACCATCACACCTTTTATATTTACCATTTTTCTTAGTTCGATCCTTTTGATAACATCTTGATCTAGTAGAATAAAGTTTTAGTATGATATAGTTGTGAGTTTTTCTTTATGATCTTTCTATGTAATCGAGTCCATGAGCTATATATATAATAAAGATTAGTGCTGAGTGAAGGACTTGATTATTTTGCTATGATCTTGAGGGAATAAAATAAAAGAGAAGAAATGAAAACAAATAAAGAGATCATATGGATCTTATGGAGAGTAATGAGCTCACATATAAAGAGTATGATTAATAAAAGTTGTTGAGAGTTGACAAACATAGTTTTGGTCATCGTTGCAATTAATAGGAAGTAATAAAGAAAGAGAGGTCTTCACATATAAATACACTATCTTGGACATCTTTTATGATTGTGAGCACTCATTAAAATATGACATGCTAAAGAGTTGACGTTGGACAAGGAAGACAACATAATGGGTTATGTTTTCTTACATCTGAGATAAATTATATTATCATGGATCATCCAACATGTTGAGCTTGCCTTTCCCTCTCATGCTAGCCAAGTTCTTTGCACCAAGTAGAAATACTACTTGTGCTTCCAAATATCCTTAAACCCAGTTTTGCCATGAGAGTCCACCATACCTACCTATGGATTGAGTAAGATCCTACAAGTAAGTTGTCATCGGTGCATGCAATAAAAATTTCTCTCTAAATATGTATGACTTATTAATGTGGAAGAAACAAAAGAGGTCGGATGATAACCCACAAGTATAGGGGATCGCAACAGCTTTCAAGGGTAGAGTATTCAACCCAAATTTATTGATTCGACACAAGGGGAGCCAAAGAATATTCTCAAGTATTAGCAGCTGAGTTGTCAATTCAACCACACCTGGAAACTTAGTATCTACAGCAAAGTGTTTAGTAGCAAAGTAATATGATAGTGATGGTAACGGTAACAACAGAGTAATGAAAGCAAAGTAATATTTTTGGTATTATGTAGTGATTGTAACAATAGCAACGGGAAAGTAAATAAGCGTAAACCAGTATATGGAAAGCTCGTAGGCATCGGATCAATGATGGATAATTATGCTGAATGCGGTTCATCATGTAACAGTCATAACATAGGGTGACACAGAACTAGCTCCAATTCGTCAATGTAATGTAGGCATGTATTCCGAATATAGTCATACGTGCTTATGGAAAAGAACTTGCCTGACATCTTTTTTCCTACCCTCCCGTGGCAGCGGGGTCCTAATGGAAACTAAGGGATATTAAGGCCTCCTTTTAATAGAGAACCGGAACAAAGCATTAACACATAGTGAATACATGAACTCCTCAAACTACGGTCATCACCGGTAAGTATCCCGATTATTGTCACTTTGGGGTTAACGGATCATAACACATAATAGGTGACTATAGACTTGCAAGATAGGATCAAGAACTCTCATATATTGATGAAAATATAATAGGTTCAGATCTGAAATCATGGCACTCGGGCCCTAGTGACAAGCATTAAGCATAGCAAAGTCATAGCAACATCAATCTCAGAACATTGTGGATACTAGGGATCAAACCCTAACAAAACTAACTCGATTACATGATAAATCTCATCCAACCCATCACCGTCCAGCAAGCCTATGATGGAATTACTCACGCACGGCGGTGAGCATCATGAAATTGGTGATGGAGGATGGTTGATGATGACGACGGTGACGAATCCCCCTCTCCGGAGCCCCGAACGGACTCCAGATCAGCCCTCCCGAGAGGTTTTAGGGCTTGGCGGCGGCTCCGTATCGTAAAATGCAATGAAATCTTCTCTCCTTGTTTCTCCCCGAAAGCAGATATATAGAGTTGGAGTTGGAGTCGGGAGGTCTCCAGGGGGCCCACGAGGTAGGGGGCGTGCCCTAGGGGGGGGGCGCCCCCACCCTCGTGGAAAAGGTGTGGGACCCCTAGTCTTCATCTTTGGCAAGGATTTTTTTATTATTTATTGTAAGACATTCTGTGGAGTTTTAGGTCATTCCGAGAACATTTGTTTTCTGCACATAAAACAACATCATGGCAATTCTGCTGAAAACAGCGTCAGTCCGGGTTAGTTCCATTCAAATCATACAAATTAGAGTCCAAAACAAGGGCAAAAGTGTTTGGAAAAGTAGATACAACGGAGACGTATCAACTCCCCCAAGCTTAAACCCTTGCTTGTCCTCAAGCAATTCAGTTGACAAACTGAAAGAAATAAAAAAAACTTATACAAACTCTGTTTGCTCTTGTTGTTGTAAATATGTCAAGCAAGCATTCAAGTTTTCAGCAAAGATTATAACTAACCATATTTGCAATAATTCTCAGGTCTCATGATTACCCATATCAGTAGCATAATCAACTAGCAAGCCATAATAATAAATCTCGGATGACAACACTTTCTCAAAACAATCATAATATGATATAACAAGATGGTATCTCGGTAGCCCTTTCTAAGACCGCAAAACATAAATGCAGAGCACCTTTAAAGATCAAGGACTGACTAGACATTGTAATTCATGGTAAAAGAGATCCAATCATAGTCACACCCAATATAAATTAACAGTGATGAATGCAAATGACAGCTGCGCTCTCCAGCTAGTGCTTTTAATAAGAGGGTGATGACTCAACATAAAAGTAAATAGATAGGCCCTTCGCAGAGGGAAGCGGGGATTTGTAGAGGTGCCAAAGCTCGGTTTTGAAATAGAGATAATTAACATTTTGAGCGGTATACTTTCATTGTCAACATAACAACCAAGAGATGGTGATATCTTCCATGCTACACACATTATAGGTGGTTCCCAAACAGAATGGTAAAGTTTATACTCCCCCTCCACCAACAAACATCAATCCATGGCTTGCTCGAAACAACGAGTGCCTCCAACATACATCAGGACCCAGGGGGAGTTTTTTTTTTTGCAATTATTTTTGATTTAGTTTGCATAAAGCATGGGACTGGGCATCCCGGCGACCAGCCATTTTCTCGTGAGTGAGGAGCGGAGTCCACTCCTCTTGAGAATAACCCGCCTAGCGTGGAAGATACCGACAACCCTAGTTGATACATGAGCTATTCGAGCATACAAAACAGGATGATTATTTGAAGGTTTAGAGTTTGACACATACAAATTTACTTGGAACGGCAGGTAGATACCGCATATAGGAACGTATAGTGGACTCATCTGGAATAAGTTTGGGGTTTAAGGGATTGGATGGACAAGTTGTATTCCCGCTTAGTACAGGTGAAGGCTAGCAAAAGACTGGGAAGAAACCAACTAGAGAGCGACAACAGCCATGTACATGCATTAAAATTAATAAACATTGGATGCAAGCATGAGTAGGATATAATCCACCATGAACATAAATATCGTGAAGGCTATGTTGATTTGTTTCAACTACATGCGTGAACATGTGCCAAGTCAAGTCACTTAAATCATTCAAAGGAGGATACCACCCCATCATACCACATCATAACCATCTCAATAGCATGTTGGCACGCAAGGTAAACCATTATAACTCATAGCTAATCAAGCATGGCACAAGCAACTATGATCTCTAATTGTCATTGCAAACATGTTTATTCATAACAAGCTGAATCAAGAATGATGAACTCATCATATTTACAAAAAGCAAAAGAGGTCAACTTCGTACCAGCTTTTCTCATCCGAGTCAGTCCATCATATATCATCATAATTGCCTTTCACTTGCACAACCAAACAATGTGAATAATAATAAGAGTGCACGTGCATTGGACTAAGTTGGAATCTGTGAGCATTCAATAAATAGGAGAAGGCAAAGCAAAATGGGATCTTGGTTAAATCAACAATAAAGCATATAAGAGCCACTTCAACAATTTAATTATGGTCTTCTCCTATCAACCCCCAAAGAAAAGAAAAGAAATAAAACTATTTACACGGGAAAGCTCCCAACAAGCAAAAGAAGAACGGAAAATATTTTTGGGTTTCCTTTTAATTATTACTATAGCAAGAAAAGTAAACTACTACTAATTTTTTTGTTTTTCTTAAGGTTTATTAAACACACAAGAAGAAAGCATAAAAGGAAATAAACTAGCATGGATGATACAATGAAAAAGTATGAGCACCGACATCTAGCAATGAGTGTGTGTGAACATAAATGTAATGTCGGTGAGAAATACGTACTCCCCCAAGCTTAGGCTTTTGGCCTAAGTTGGTCTATGGCCACGGCTGGCCTGGCTGATATCCATAATAATAGTTGTTGGGGTCGTACTGTGATGAAGAAGACTCTGACTGCCATTGGCTGACAGCGATCTCCGGATCCCAAGAATAAACAGACTGTCGTGGAGGCTCCTCTTGTGGTTCCGGTTCCGGGGCTGGTGCAGGGTTCCGGTAGGCGTGAATAGCCGCCAACGGAACAAGGTACGTGCCTACAGTCAAATCAAACAAAGAAGGAGCAGGCAAGGTAATAGTCTCAGGATGATGTTTATTAAAGAACAATTGATATTTAAGCTCTCCTTCCCTATTCTTAACAATAAAATCATGTGCTACCATACTTTTATAATCTAGATAAACACGGGGCAACACTTTCTCTTCCTTCTCAGCATGCCTAATAGGTATGTTAAAACATGCAGCTAGGTGTGTAGCATAGATGCCTCCAAAGATGGGACCCTTAGTCGGTTCATACTTAACCGTCTAGCAATAATGCCACCCATACTAAAAGAGTTATCACCGTATAAGCCGTGGTGCAAAATGATAATATCAGGGATACTCAGGTTTCCACAGTTTCCGCGACCAATTAAGCAACGACTAGCAAATAATGCAAAGTAGCGTAAAACAGGAAAATGTATGCTAGTGATTCGTGCATCGGAAACCTCCCTTGTTTACCCTATAGTGATAGTGTCAATAAATCCCTCCACATCATCACGATGTGGTTCTTCTGTCTTGCCCCCAAAAATGGACTAAACAAATCCGACAGAAATCATAAAGTTACATCTCCTTATGCTCATCATATAAATGAAATTCCACCGTAGGTGGTGAGTTCTTAGAATGAAAATGAAAGTTTTGCACAAAGGTATTTGTGAGCAAGAGATACTGATCGCATTGGTCGTGGAGGAAAGCGGTGAGGCCTGCAGTCTGAGCCAACTCATGAAAATCTTCATAAATCTCGGCTGCTCTTAAGAAATCCACGGAAGGCCATTCACACGCCCAAACCTCCGCGGTGCGAGGCAAACTATACTTAGGCTTTGGTGCCTTCTCCTTCGAGCTTTGGCTCGATGAGCCCCTCAAAAGTCTCCTCATCATTTTTTGAAAAATTCTGAAATTTTTAGTAACTTCAAAATAAAAGTAAAAAAACTCAATAATATTGATAGCAACCACTCCTACAAGTTCCTAGAGCATATATCATGCATCAAAACTACTTTTGACCATATAAATTTGACACGCAAGCTCAAGAACAGGGTCACCTAAGCAGCAAAAATTTGCAATGAATAAAGCACTAGAACAAAAACTAATTGGACCAATGGAGGAGTCACATACCAAGGAACAATTTCCCCAAGCAGTTTTGTGAGAGGTGCTTTGAGCAAGGAGATCGAAAATGGCAGCAAAGACGGCTCGAACTCGTGCTTGAGTTGGGTTTTCGTGTTTGTGGGAGGAAGAAGAAGAGGATGGGTGCAGGAATAAGTGGAGGAGGGCCACCATGGGCCCACGAGGCAGGGGGCACGCCCAGGGGGTAGGGCGCGCCCTCCACCCTCGTGACCAGGTGACAGCTCCCCCCGCGGTAATTTTTGCACCATAAATTCTCAAATATTCCCAAAAAATCATATTAAATTGGCATGTCATTCTAAGGACTTTTATTTTCGGGACATTTTTATATTGCACGGATAAATCAGGAAACAGATAGAAAAATATTTATTTTTATTTTATTTAATATAATTAACAGAAAGTTAAAGTGGGGTACAAAAGGTTGTGCTTCTAGTTTCATCCATCTCATGCTCATCAAAAGGAATCCACTAACAAGGTTGATCAAGTCTTGTTAACAAACTCATTCCGATTAACATAAAACCGGAGAAATTTCGAATAAAACTAGGTTACCTCAACGGGGATATGCACATCCCCAATAATAAGTATATCATATTTCTTCTTGACAGTAGAAAGAGGAAATTCAAAACCACCAAATATAATCGATGGAATTTTTCTGATAGAATTGATACTATGAACTTGAGGTTGTTTCCTCGGAAAGTGTACCGTATGCTCATTACCATTAACATGAAAAGTGACATTGCCTTTAGTGCAATCAATAACAGCCCCTGCAGTATTCAAAAAAGGTATTCCAAGAATAATAGACATACTATCGTCCTCAGGAATATCAAGAATAACAAAGTCCATTAAAATAGTAACGTTTTCAACCACAATAGGCACATTGTCACAAATACCGACAGGTATAGCAGTTGATTTATCAGCCATTTGCAAAGATATTTCAATAGGTGTCAACTTATTCAAGTCAAGTCTATGATATAAAGAGAGAGGCATAACACTAACACCGGCTCCAAGATCACATAAAGCAGTTTTAACATAGTTTCTTTTAATGGAGCATGGTATAGTAGGTACTACTGGATATCCAAGTTTCTTTGGTATTCCACCCTTAAAAGTATAATTAGCAAGCATGGTGGAAATTTCATCTTTTGGTATCTTTCTTTTATTTGTAACAATATCTTTCATGTACTTAGCATAAGGATTCATTTTGAGCATATCAGTTAATTGCATACGCAAAAAAGATAGGTCTAATCATTTCAGCAAAGCACTCAAAATCCTCATCATCCTTTCTCTTGGATGGTTTGGGAGGAAAAGGCATGGGTTTCTGAACCCAAGGCTCTCTTTCTTTACCATGTTTCCTAGCAACAAAGTCTTTCTTATCATAACGTTGATTCTTTGATTGTGGGTTATCAAGATCAACAACAGGTTCAATTTCTACATCATTATCATTACTAGGTTGAGCATCATTATGAACATCATCATTAACATTTTCATTAGGTTCATGTTCATTGCCAGATTGTGTTTCAGCATCAGACATAGAGATATCATTTGGATTATCAGGTGGTTCAGCAATAGGTTCACTAGAAGTTTGCACAGTTCTATCATTTTTCTTTTTCTTCCTTTTAGAAGAACTAGGTGCATCAATATTATTTCTCTGAGAATCTTGCTCAATTCTCTTAGGGTGGCCTTCGGGATACAAAGGTTCCTGAGTCATTCTACCAGTTCTAGTAGCCACTTTAACATCATAATCATTTTTCTTACTATTCATCTCATTGAGCAATTCCTTTTGAGCTTTAAGTACTTGTTCTACTTGAGTGGTAACCATAGAAGCATGTTTGCTAACAAGTTTCAGTTCACCTCTAATATTAGCCATATAATCACCCAAATATTTAATCATATCAGCATTTTGTTTTAATTGTCTACCAAAGTAAGCAGTGAAGTCTTCTTGCTTAAACATAAAATTATCGAACTCATCCAAGCATTGACTAGCAATTTTAGTAGGAGGGATTTCAGCTTTATCATATCTATAGAGAGAACTTACCTTTACTACCTGTGTCGGGTTATCGGGGTCAGGAGGTTCTTCAATAAATAAAGGATTAAGATCATATGTTTCTTTGGTAGGCGGTAAATTAAGACCATGTATTTCTTCAATAGGAGGTAAATTCTTAACATCTTCAGCTTTAATACCTTTTTCTTTCATAGATTTCTTTGCCTCTTGCATATCTTCGGGACTAAGAAATAGAACACCTCTTTTCTTCGGAGTTGGTTTAGGAATAGGATCATTAATTGGAGCAGGAGCTAACTCAGGAGCTGGCTTAGGAGGTGCCCAATTATTTTCATTTGTCAACATATTATTCAATAAGATTTCAGCTTCATCCGGTGTTCTTTCCTTGAAAAGAGAATCGGCACAACTATCCAGGTAATCTCTGGAAGCATCGGTTAGTCCATTATAAAAGATATCAAGTATTTCATTTTTTTAAGAGGATGATCAGGCAAAGCATTAAGTTACTTGAGAAGCCCCCCCCCCCCCAAGCTTGTGGGGGACTCTCTTCTTTAATTTGCACAAAGTTGTATATTTCCTTTAAAGTGGCTTGTTTCTTATGAGCAGGGAAATATTTAGCAGAGAAGTAGTAAATCATATCCTGGGGACTACGCACACAACCAGGATCAAGAGAATTAAACCATATGTTAGCATCACCCTTTAACGAG
>NC_041390.1:533346270-533362565 GCF_002162155.2 Triticum dicoccoides | reverse complement strand
ATTTGTCAACATATTATTCAATAAGATTTCAGCTTCATCCGGTGTTCTTTCCTTGAAAAGAGAATCGGCACAACTATCCAGGTAATCTCTGGAAGCATCGGTTAGTCCATTATAAAAGATATCAAGTATTTCATTTTTTTAAGAGGATGATCAGGCAAAGCATTAAGTTACTTGAGAAGCCCCCCCCCCCCAAGCTTGTGGGGGACTCTCTTCTTTAATTTGCACAAAGTTGTATATTTCCTTTAAAGTGGCTTGTTTCTTATGAGCAGGGAAATATTTAGCAGAGAAGTAGTAAATCATATCCTGGGGACTACGCACACAACCAGGATCAAGAGAATTAAACCATATGTTAGCATCACCCTTTAACGAGAACAACAATATTTTAAGGATATAAAAGTAGCGAGATCTCTCATCATTAGTGAACAGGGTAGCTATATCATTTAATTTAGTAAGATGTGCTACAACAGTTTCAGATTCATAGCCATGAAAAGGATCAGATTCAACTAAAGTAATTATATCAGGATCAACAAAGAATTCATAATCCTTATCAGTAACACAGATAGGTGAAGTAGCAAAAGCAGGGCCAGGTTTCATCCTAGCATTTAGAGATTGCTTATTCCATTTAGCTAATAACCTTTTGAGTTCATATCTATCTTTGCAAGCTAAAATAGCTAAAGAAGCTTCTTTATCAAATAAATAACCCTCAGGAATAACAAGTGATTCTTCATCATCACTTTCATCATCATAATTAGATTCAATATTTTCAATCTCTCTAGCCCTAGCAAGTTGTTCCTCGAGAAAATCACCAAGTGGAACAGTAGTATCAAGCATAGAAGTAGTTTCATCATAAGTACATGTATAGCAGAAGTAGCATCATCAATAACATGCGACATATCAGAACGAATAGCAGAAGCAAGTTTAGGTGTCGCAAGCTTACTCATAACAGAAGGTGAATCAAGTGCAGAGCTAGATGGCAGTTCCTTACCTCCCCTCGTAGTTGAGGGATAAATTGTTGTTTTAACGCCTTTCAAATTCTTCATAGTGTCCAGCAGATATAAATCCCAAGTGACTCAAAGAATAGAGCTATGCTCCCCGGCAACGGCGCCAGAAATTAGTCTTGATAGCCCACAAGTATAGGGGATCGCAACAGCTTTCGAGGGTAGAGTATTCAACCCAAATTTATTGATTCGACACAAGGGGAGCCAAAGAATATTCTCAAGTATTAGCAGCTGAGTTGTCAATTCAACCACACCTAGAAACTTAGTATCTGCAGCAAAGTGTTTAGTAGCAAAGTAATATGATAGTGATGGTAACGGTAACAAAAGAGTATGAAAGCAAAGTAATATTTTTGGTATTATGTAGTGATTGTAACAATAGCAACGGGAAAGTAAATAAGCGTAAACCAGTATATGGAAAGCTCGTAGGCATCGAATCAATGATGGATAATTATGCCGGATGCGGTTCATCATGTAACAGTCATAACATAGGGTGACACATAACTAGCTCCAATTCGTCAATGTAATGTAGGCATGTATTCCGAATATAGTCATACGTGCTTATGGAAAAGAACTTGCCTGACATCTTTTGTCTTACCCTCCTGTGGCAGCGGGGTCCTAATGGAAACTAAGGGATATTAAGGCCTCCTTTTAATAGAGAACCGGAACAAAGCATTAACACATAGTGAACACATGAACTCCTCAAACTACGGTCATCACCGGTAAGTATCCTGATTATTGCACTTCGGGGTTAACGGATCATAACACATAATAGGTGACTATAGACTTGCAAGATAGGATCAAGAACTCTCATATATTGATGAAAACATAATAGGTTCAGATCTGAAATCATGGCACTCGGGCCCTAGTGACAAGCATTAAGCATAGCAAAGTCATAGCAACATCAATCTCAGAACATAGTGGATACTAGGGATCAAACCCTAACAAAACTAACTCGATTACATGATAAATCTCATCCAACCCATCACCGTCCAGCAAGCCTACGATGGAATTACTCACGCACAGCGGTGAGCATCATGAAATTGGTGATGGAGGATGGTTGATGATGACGACAGCGACGAATCCCCCTCTCCGGAGCCTCGAACGGACTCCAGATCAGCCCTACCAAGAGGTTTTAGGGCTTGGTGGCGGCTCCGTATCGTAAAATGCGATGAAATCTTCTCTCCTAGTTTTTTCTCTCCGAAAGCAGATATATAGAGTTGGAGTTGGAGCCGGGAGGTCTCTAGGGGGCCCACGAGGTAGGGGGGCGTGCCCTAGGGGGGCGCCCCCCACCCTCGTGGAAAGGGTGTGGGCCCCCTGGTCTTCATCTTTGGCGAGGATTTTTTATTATTTATTGTAAGACATTCCGTGGAGTTTCAGGTCATTCCAAGAACTTTTGTTTTCTACACATAAAACAACATCATGGCAATTCTGCTGAAAACAACGTCAGTCCGGGTTAGTTCCATTCAAATCATACAAGTTAGAGTCCAAAACAAGGGCAAAAGTGTTTGGAAAAGTAGATACGACGGAGACGTATCAACGGACTTCATAATAAAGGTCCATATCACAAGTGGCAATATAAAGTGACGTTCTTTTGCATTAAGATTTTGTGCATCAACCATAAAATCGCATGACAACCTCTGCTTCCCTCTGCGAAGGGCCTACCTTTTACTTTTATCTTCTACCTTACATAAGAGTCATGATAATCTTCACCTTTCCTTTTTACATTTTATCCTTGGGCAAGCACAATGTGTTGGAAAGATCCAGATACATATAGCTAATTGGATGTGAGTCTGCATGAGCTATTATTGTTAACATTGCCCTTGAGGTAAAACGTTGGGAGGCAAAACTATAAGCCCCTATCTTTGTCTATGTTCGATTAAAACTCCATGCCCATATATATTGCGTGGGTGTTAGCAATTGTGAAAGAATAAATGATAGTTGAGTATGTGGACTTGCTGAAAAGCTCTTATATTGACTCTTTCCTATGTTATGATAAATTGCAATTGCCTCAATGACTGAGATTAGAGTTTGTTAGTTTTCAATGAAGTTTATGGTTCATACTTGAAATTGTGATTGAATTGTTACTTTAGCATAAGAGATCATATGACAATATATATATATATATATATATATATATATATATATATATATATATATATATATATTGTTGTTCTAAGAATGATCATGATGCCCTCATGTCTGTATTTTATTTTTATCGACACCTCTATCTCTAAACATGTGGACATATTTTTCAATTTCGGCTTCCGCTTGAGGACAAGCGAGGTCTAAGCTTGGAGGAGTTCATACGTCCATTTTGCATCATGCTTTTATATCGATATTTATTGCATTATGGGCTGTTATTACACATTATGTCACAATACTTATGCCTATTCTCTCTTATTTTACAAGGTTTACATGAAGAGGGGGAATGCCTGCAGCTGGAATCCTGGGCTGGAAAAGGAGAAAATATTAGAGACCTATTCTGCACATCTCCAAAAGTCCTGAAACTCCATGGGAGCACTTTTCAGAATATATAAAAAATATTGGGTGCAAGAAGTACCAGAGGGGGGCCACCCACCAGCCATGAGGGTGGGGTGCACGCCCTACCCCCCTGGGCGCGCCCCCTGCCTCGTGGCCCCCTGGTGTCCCTCCGATGCCCATCTTTGGCTATATGGAGTCTTTCGTCCGAGAAAAAATCAGAAGCAAGCTTTCGGGAAGAAACTCCGCCGCCACGAGGCGGAACCATGGCGGAACCAATTTAGGGCTCCGGCAGAGCTGTTCTGCCGGGGAAACTTCCCACCGGGAGGGGGAAATCATCGCCATCGTCATCACCAACGATCCTCTCATCGGGAGGGGGTCAATCTCCATCAACATCTTCACCAGCACCATCTCATCTCAAACCCTAGTTCATCTCTTGTATCCAATCTTTGTATCCAAACCTCAGATTGGTACCTGTGGGTTGCTAGTAGTGTTCATTACTCCTTGTAGTTGATGCTAGTTGGTTTACTTGGTGGAAGATCATATGTTCAGATCCATTATGCATATTAATACCCCTCTGATTATGAACATGAATATGCTTTGTGAGTAGTTACATTTGTTCCCGAGGACATGGGAGAAGTCTTGCTATAAGTAGTCATGTGAATTTGGTATTCGTTTGATATTTTGATGAGATGTATGTTGGCATCCCTCTAGTGGTATCATCTGAACATCGACTACATGACACTTCACCATTGTTTGGGCCTAGAGGGAGGAATTGGGAAGTAATAAGTAGATGATGGGTTGCTAGAGTGACATAAGCTTAAACCCTAGTTTATGCGTTGCTTCGTAACGGGCTGATTTGGATCCATATGTTTCATGCTATGGTTAGGTTTGCCTTAATACTTCCGTTGTAGTTGAGGATTCTTGCAATAGGGGTTAATAATAAGTGGGATGCTTGTCCAAGTAAGGACAGTACCCAAGCACCGGTCCACCCACATATCAAATTATCAAAGTACCGAACGCGAATCATATGAACGTGATGAAAACTAGCTTGACGATAATTTCCATGTGTCCTCAGGAGCGTTTTCCTCCATATAAGAGTTTGTCCGGGCTTGTCCTTTGCTACAAAAAGGATTGGGCCATCTTGCTGCACCTTATTTACTTTTATTACTTGCTACTCGTTACAAATTACCTTATCACAAAACTATATGTTACCGATAATTTCAGTGCTTGTAGAGAATACCTTACTGAAAACTGCTTATCATTTCCTTCTGCTCCTTGTTGGGTTCGACACTCTTACTTATCGAAAAGTCTATGATAGATCCCGTACACTTGTGGGTCATCAGGTGTCCTGTTAAGAAAGACAAAGGATTTACTCGTGGAAAATATGCGCTGAATCCATTGCATCCATCTCTCATTGAAGCCCGTACATTTCATGATTTCCATTGTAGGAGCGTGCTCGATCGTGTCGAATGCGTTGGAAAAATCTAGTTGAAGGACTGCAATGGAACGAACCGAAGCCTGACATTGGTGAAAAAAGTAAAAAACCCCAGGATAAGCAATCCTGGATCGATTGCCCTCTGAGAAATCCATACTGGTTCCAATGAATAATGCGCGATATGAGTTTCTAAATATGGTTCACTAGGAGTTTTATCAAAATCTCGAGGAAGCAATTCAATAAGGTAATGGGCCTATAGTAGTTTTTTTGGTGACTGGATTTTTGGAATTGAAGTTATGAAACCAATACTTATGCTCTGCAGATCAAGCTTTCCATCATAGAAGTCAGAGCACATTTTATAAAAATCATGCTTGATGATGTGCGAGCAGGATTTTAGGAAACACCCGTTAAACCCATCAGGCCCAGGGGCCCAATCCAAGGGCATCGTTTTAAGCACCAAATCAATCTCCTCACTTGTAAAAGGAATAGTGATGTCTTCAAGAACATCGATCTGATTGATAATGCTAGGCATATCAAATCAAATGATCACATGGTCAGAGTGGCCAAGGCGGTCTTTATCAGCTTGGAAGAGAAAAACCTCCTTCCCCACATGATCGTGCATGACTATATCATCAACCAAGAGCTGAGATGCTATGGAATTCCTTCTGAACCGCTCCGTGGCTACTCGATGGAAGAATTTTGCATGGCCGCCTCCAAACTTAAAGTACCTGACCGTACACCTCTTTATCCAATAGATCTTTTTATAGTTCAACAAAGCAAGGAAGTGTTTATTTAGGATGATTCTGAAGTTGGCTTCGGGCGGAGTTACCAATCTCTTTTCTTCTATGCCATCGAGTACCAATAGTGCTCTATTTGAGTTGCCAATCAGGGTTGTGAGTTTAGAAAAGCCTTTACTCCAATGTTTCATAGCGCACTTTAGGTTTTTGTGCTTTTCGCATAGTAGAGCAGTGGAGTTATGAGCAAAGCAATGTTCAATTAAGATTTTTCATGTTTCAAACAAGCCATGGTGGCTAGTCCAATAATCCTCAAACTATATTTTTTCCTTTGGAATGAATGATTCTTTACTTCTATAGCACGGGGCATGATCTGGCATTGGTTCCCCAAGCAGCATAACTACCGTGTTGTGGAGAGAGGTAGACCAATTCAAATATGTGAACTGCCACTTGAGTTGCTCGAGTAGGGGGTTTTGTTGCATGTTCCTCCACATGTAAGATCTACCCTTGATGGTTAATTCCATTAGCGAGTGTTTGCGGATGAATTCATTGAACACTAGCATATCATTCACATTTTCACCATTTCTATTACGGTTATCTGGCACTCTGATGTAATTAAAGTCACCGACTAGGAGCCAATCCTCATTATTAGGTATGCCTACCGATTATAAACTTTCCATCGCATTGCAGCTACCTGCCAATTAGCCTACTTTTTTATAGTTAGGACTATTGCTCTCTTTTCAATGGTAAATGCGAGCAAAAGATACATAAGTCAACTACACGAGTGCTTCGACCTCTTAACTTCAACACATCACGAGATGAGAGGACACCAGCAATGGAACATGCCTGACGTTCAACGTCAAACACCTACATACCCACATGCCCATGTACATGGCATGTTGGTTGGGTGGGGGCGTGACTCCCTTCTTTGTCGGGATGCTGGATGTGGAGGTCACACACTTGGCCTTCCCCTTCTCTCTCCCCCTTTTCCCCTTTTTTCCTTTAAGTGGGGCCCATGCCCACATGGCTTTTTTCATAGTTTTTTCCTCTATGAAAGATCTAAAAAAATTAAAATAAAATTTTCCAAATTCTAAAAAAAATATTTTTCGAAAGTTGAAATGGCGGAAGTTGAAATCTCAAAACCTCAAATGTTTTACAAAGTTTATTTCTTTGGAACGTGTAAAATATCCCCAAAAGTTTCAAACTTGGGCCAAGAATTTTTGAAAGAGGAAAATGTAAATTCTACAAGTGCAAAAATAGTAAAGTTTTTAACAATAGAAGTCATCAAATATAGAAACTTTTGGTTGCATTGCAACAGCGCGCCAATTGGCCTACTTTGTTATTGTTGGGACTAGGGCTCTCTTTTCAATGGAAAATGCGAGCAAGACAGACAAGTCAACTACATGGGTGGTTCAACTTCTTAAATTTCCACCAACATGGAATGACAGGACGCCAACAATGAAACACGCCTGACATTCAACGTCAAACACCTACGTACCCACATGAGCGCATACATGGCAGGTTGGTCGGGCAGGGGACGCAACTCCCTTTTTTTGTCAGGACGTGCTGAGTGTGGAGCTCACACCCTTGGCCTTCCCCTTCTCTCTCTCCCCCTTTTCCCTTTTTTGGATGGTGCCCGTGTCCACATGGCTTTTTCATGATTTTTTCCACTATGAAAGATCTAAAATTTTAAAAATACAAAACTTCCAAATTCGAAAAAAATGTAAAGTTTCCAAAAGTTTAAATGACAAAAGTTGAAATATCAAACCTCAAATGTGTTAGAAAATTTAATTTCATTGGAAAGTTTAAAACATCCGCGAAAGTTTAAAACTCAAGCCAATATTTTTTTAAAAGAGGAGAATGTAAATTCTAAAATTACCAAAATAGTAAAGTTTCTAAAAATACAAGTCATAAAATATAGAAACATTCCATTGCATTGCAGCTGCCCTGCAATTAGCCTACTTTGTTATTGTAACATCCCAAATTTTCAATTTGAAATGTTATACATTAGATCATCATTGCATATCATATTGTATTTGCTTTTGGTTTGATCCTAGAAATTCTACGCAACTCAAGGACCCACGGAGAGAGTTGAGGATTTCGTTATTTTCATATTTGAGTTTCTCAAATTTTGAAAATAGGATCATTTGATTTTAATTATTTTATCATCAATTATTTCTATTACAAAAATATGAGAGAGGGAATAAAATGACTTTCCCAAAATAAAGAAATGTTGAGGATTTAATAATAAAATCAAATAGGATTTTATTTCAGAGTTTTCGTTATTTTATTTGAATTTAGGAAAAATGTGCATTTTTCAAAATTGCATTTATGCCCCAAATAAATGTTCACCTTGTGCGGCTTGATTTTAGAAGCCCGAGAAAATTTATTTCGGGATTTTTGGAGTCCGTTTAGTATTTCTTTTATCTGTTTTTCTGCGCGCAATAATTTCAAAAAAACGAAACCGACCTACGGGCCGAGTTAGGCCCGGACTCCTCTGGGGCCGGCCTTTAAAGCCGGGGCGCCCGATCCCGCAGCCCACCGAGCCGCCCCGCCGCCCCGAACCCTAGCGCCGCCGCCGCCGCTCGCGCCGCGCCGCCCCGCCGCCTCGCCGCCTGATCCCGCCGCCGCCCGCGCCGCGCCGCCCCGCCACCCCGTCGCCGGAGCCCTGCCGCCGCCGCCGGAACCTCGCTGGAATTGCCGGGTAGTTTTTTTTAGACGCCGGTTTTTTTCCGAAAAACCGTCCAGTTTTTCCGACGGTTTTGTTCGTTATTTTTAGTTTCGGTTTTTTAAATAGATCGGTTTTTCTAATTTATTTAAATAGCGAGCGTTCGTTCGTTCATTCTAGCGAATGTTCGTTGTTTTTCTTTTTGTCGGATAAAATCCGCGATTTTTCTGATCGTGATTCCTGATCCGATTTTCGTTTTAGTATAACCTTTCGCTCGTTTATCGGAATCAGGCGATTCAAGCGCCTGGAGTTTCGTCTCGAAACCCTCTATCCGTTTAACCAACTTAAACAAGTTTTTGCCACTGTAAAAAATTTCCCTAGATCCAGAATAGTAAGCGAAGCCTATTTCTTTTGCCGTTTGACTTTCGTTGCTTCGTTTGATTTGATTCTTTTTGCAAACCGGAGTTCTTAAGTTGAACCTTCTGGTTAGATCTCTTATTTGAGTTTTACCTGTGCATTAGATGGATACTTATTGTATGCTTGTTTGTTTGTCTGCGATAGAATACCCGGAGTGCGCCGCCTATTACTTCGAATCTCTAGGTTTCGCGGATCATCAGCAAGGCAAGTAACACTTTGATCATGCCTCCTACTACCCAGTTTTATTGCGTTAGATCAATCCTCAACCATTGCATGATTAGGATCTAATTAAATTGTGGGATGGGAAGTAGTTGAGGTAGTACCTATTACCTGTTGTATTATTAAACCTTTGGGAGTTACTTCTACATTTTCCTATTATGCCATGCTATGCTAGTAGACGTGGATTGGGTGAGTGATATCCATGACAGATGTGAGTTTGTTAATTTAATGGTTTATCTAAGGTGGCAACTTAAACACACATCTGGGTGGATTGAGGTACCTGGGTATTCCAGGATTGCCTGTTTTTCTTTATGGACCGCCACCCAGGCCCAAAGGGATCATGAAATTTTTCATACTAGAAACTTCCGTGTGCAGCCACAAGCTATTATGGGCTCTAGCATAGTTGATTAAGTCGTGCGAACTCTTACAGGGTAGACTAGCAGATGTAGGGGAAAGTAGGTGTAACGGTCTATCCATCTTAAGGTGCTAGCGCTTCTGAAAGACTATGTCTCGGTCATCCGTTTCTCAAACACCATGTAGTGCGAGAAACCAAACGGAGGCGATCGAGTCTTGTGGGGAAAAGTGCGCAAACCTCTGCAGAGTGTATAAACTAATCATGGTTAGTCGTGTCCCAGGTTATGGACATCTTGAGTATCTAGTACTTGGATTATCATGTGAATCTCAACATGTTACTCTAAAAGTTAATTCTGTTGGGTTTTGTTTAATGATGATGCTTAATTGGGATTGAGGATGCTATCAACCATTCTCAATGTTTAACAACTACCATGATAGTTAAATAAAATTTATTCCTTTGCAGTAGGGAAAAATTGGCTTCACGCAAAACAGTAACCATAGAGCTTTCCACCAGCCAAATATGCATATAGTATAGCTGTTTCAATTCCATTACTCTCTATGTGTTACTTTGCCAGCATATTCCATGTGCTGACCCATTTCGGGCTGCAACGTTAATGTTGCAGACTTTTCAGACGACGATTAAGGAGTTTTTAGGTCGTGGTTCTATACTCAGTGATGCCGTTGGAGTTGATGGACTCACTTATCTTCCAAGCCTTCCACTGTTATCGTTATAGATGGCCTTAAGCCATATTTATTGTAATAAGTTCTCTATTGAGACACTCGATGTAATAAGTGTGTGATTGCTACTCTGTTATAAATCCTTCAAGTACTGTGTGGTGTCAGCATTACTGATCTAGGGATGACACCTGAGCACAGAGATCAGACCGTTTGAGGTCTGGTCGCTACAAAGCTGGTATTAGAGCACACGCTAACTGTAGGACACGACCACTAAGCTAATAGACCTAGATCACTATTCACTCTCTTCTCTTCTGACCTCTCATCTTTTCTACTCTTTAGGATGGCGGATGTAAGGAACAAGTTCACGCAACCAGATGAAGATACACCCTTTGGACGTCACTTGAAGGAAGTCACAAGATACCTGAACATAGGAGTACCAAGCTTCACCGGAACCTACAACGCCACTTTACCTGAAGAAGAGCGCTGGATGATTCAAGTTCAAGTTCCAGGAAGGACGTTCATGCCAGTCACTGAGCCCATAGAGTTTTCTTTTGATGCACCAACTTGGAGTCTAGGAAAGAGCATGGCAGCTCACATCGCCATGGGACGCATTGGAGAAGTCTACCACAATGATCTCAAGGATACTATCTACCAGATTTGTGGGCGCCGAGATGAGCACTGGGAGATGATCCGCACCCGAAAGGAAAGATCAATTGCAGCTTTTATCTAGGAATTAAACCAGCACATTCGATGACAGGAGAACCAGATGTGCGCCGACATGATAGACCTGAAGAAGGCAAGGACTAGAATCAAGGAACTGGAGGAAGAACTCAAGGCTATACATGAAGATTATGAAGAAGAAATTGAAGTATTGGTGGAGAAGAATGATGATCTGATCAAGAAGATCGGAATATTTATGGGAGGCCCTACACCAGTAGATGAAGACGAAGAACCCAAGGAGATTCGCTCGGAAGACTACATCATCATCGACGACACCGACTCGGACCAAGATGATAGCGATGATGACTATATTGAGGAAGCCGGAGCAGATATCATGGAGTCTGCAACCGAAGAATATTTCTAGTAGACCACCTCATCAGTAGTAGCAGTCCACTATGTAAATACAGTAGTCCGAGCACTTTTGCGATAGTTAGATCGATTGTATGCCCTTGTTTGATTGAATGAAGTGAATTGTTTGCTTTTACCTCATATGCATATGGGTAGTGTTTTCTCTTTGGACCCCCTCTATTCTTAAATCTCATCTTTTCTAAATCCTCAGATGCCTCCGAGACGTGACCCCGGATTTACCTTTCCACCGGAGCTCACCCAGTTGATCCAGCAACAGAACACATTGATGCAGTTGCTAGTCCAGAATCAGAATCAGGGGAACAACAACAACAACCCACCACCACCACCACCCGTTGATCACTTAGCCCGTTTTCTTAGGCTGAAGCCGCCGGTATTTTCCAATAGCACCGAGCCGACAGTAGCAGATGATTGGCTCCGCAAGACAGCTAGAGAGTTGACCACAACAGGATGCACAGATGCGGAGTAGGTGAAGTTTGCCGCACATCAGCTTGAAGGACCCGCAGCATCATGGTGGGAGAATTTCACAGCCACTTTCCATGTCGACACTGTCACATGGGACCAGTTTCAGCAGGCTTTTCGAACTGCCCATGTTTCAGCAGGAGCTATGGCCATGAAGAAACGTGAGTTTCGCAACTTGCGCCAAGGAGGACGGACAGTTGGCCAGTATGTGGAGGACTTTAGTAAATTAGCACGTTATGCCCCAGATGACGTTGCTACAGATGCAACTAAGCAGGAGAAGTTTCTGGAAGGACTGAATGATGAGTTGAGCATGCAGTTGATGATAGCAACCTTCAACAACTACCAGGAGTAGGTAGACCGTGCTCTTATGATTGAAGGCAAGCAACAACAAATTGAAAATCGCAAGAGGAAGTATGCACAAGGAAAGTACAATTCTGGAGCTCAGCAGAAGCCACGTTTTACCCCTAGATCGGGAGGACATTTTCAGCATACCCATGGAGGAGGTAGCTCGCACAATCACAACGGCACCAAGAATGGTAATGGTAATGGAGGAAGCAACGGCCAGAACCGTACCAACCCATCAACCCCAGCCAAGAAAGACCTGAGCCAAGTCACTTGCTTTAAGTGTCAGAAGACCGGACATTATGCCAATGAATGTCCTGAAGGCCAGAATGGCAATGGAAGCTCTGAGAAGAAGCCGAACCCTTTCAACAGGGGACAGGTGAACCACGTTAATGTGGAGGAGGTTGAAGAGCAGCCGGATGCAGCAATCGGTAAGTTTTTGGTTAAGTCATTTACTGCACTCGTTCTTTTTGATACTGGTGCATCGCATTCATACATATCAAGGGGATTTGTGGATAAGTATAACCTGCCCACTAAGGTTCTTAGAACACCTATGCTAGTAAGCTCACTAGGAGCGGAGTATATGGCCAGTCAAGGATGTTTTCAAGTGCCATTGAGTATAGATAGGCATGAGTTTCCCTCAGATTTAATCATTTTGGAATCACAAGGTTTGGATGTAATTCTAGGTATGGATTGGCTGTCGATGTATGGGGGAAACATCGATTGCGCCAGTAAGACAATTTTGCTTACCACCCCAGAAGGGAGAAGGATCAAGTATGTATCCCGACATGTGCCAAAAGGGACTCAAGTAAATTGTTTAACAGGAGTTGTGCAGGAGGAAGTACCAGTGGTAAGGGATTTCCCTGACATATTTCTAGAAGAGTTGTCAGGCATGCCACCGGATAGAGATATTGAGTTTTTGATTGAGCTATTGCCAGGCACAGGGCCAATATCAAAAAGACCATACAGAATGCCTGCAAAGGATTTGGTGGAGATTAAGAAGCAGATTAAGGAGTTACTGGATAAAGGTTACATTCGCCCAAGTTCATCACCTTGGGGATCACCAGTACTTCTAGTGGAGAAAAAAGATGGATCGTTAAGGATGGTTGTTGACTATCGTGGGTTGAATGAAGTGACGATCAAGAACAAGTACCCACTACCAATGATCAATGATCTATTTGATCGATTGCAAGGAGCTAAGGTATTTTCCAAGATCGATCTGCGATCAGGATACCACCAGTTGAAGATTCGAGAACATGATATACCTAAGACAGCTTTTACCACCAGGTATGGGCTGTATGAGTATACTGTTATGTCATTTGGTCTGACTAACGCACCTGCCTATTTTATGAACATAATGAACAAAGTGTTTATGGAGTTCTTGGAGAAGTTCGTCGTGGTGTTCATTGATGATATTCTGGTTTACTCGAAGAATGAAGAGGAACATAAGGAACATTTGCGATTGGTACTTGAGAAGCTCAGAGAACATCAACTATATGCCAAGTTTAGCAAATGTGAGTTTTGGGTTGAAGGAAGTAGGATTCCTCGGACACGTTATATCCGGAGAAGGAATATCATTAGATCCCACTAAAGTTGATACCGTGACCAAGTAGGAGGCACCAACAACAGTTGGAGAGATTCAGAGTTTTCTTGGACTCGCAGGATACTACCGGAGATTTATTGAGAATTTCTCCAAAATTGCAAAGCCTATGACGGAGTTGTGAAAGAAGGACACGAAGTTCATATGGACTGAGGAGTGTGAGGCTAGTTTCCAGGAGTTGAAGAAACGCTTGGTTACTTCACCAGTGTTAATTTTGCCAGACTAGACCAAGGATTATGAGGTGTATTGCGACGCTTCACGACGAGGACTTGGAGCAGTGCTTATGCAGGAAGGGAGAGTTGTTTCATATGCCTCACGACAACTGAAACCCCACGAATTGAATTATGCCACGCATGATTTGGAGTTAGCAGCCGTAGTGCATGCATTGAAAACATGGAGACATTTCCTCATTGGAAATCATTGTGAGGTGTACATGGATCACAAGAGTTTGAAATACATTTTCACGCAGAAGGAGTTAAACCTCAGACGAAGGAGATGGTTGGAGCTCATCAAGGATTATGATATGAGATTGCATTACCATCCCGGAAAGGCTAATGTAGTAGCTGACGCATTGAGCCGTAAAAGCCATGTCAATACACTAATGACGGGAGAAATACCAAAGGAGTTAGCCGAGGATCTTCGTGATCTATGTTTGGAAATAGTTCCGAGAGGCTATGTAGCAGCATTGGAGATTCAGTCAACTTTGATGGATAGAATCAGAGAAGCTCAGAAGACTGACAAGGAGATTGCCTCTATAAAGGAGAAAATGAGCGAAGGAAAGGCTAAAGGATTTCATGAGGATGAGCATGACACCCTATGGTTTGAAGACTGTGTTTATGTGCCCAATGACCCGAAGATCAGGAGGTTGATTCTGCAAGAGGCACACGATTCACCATATTCGATTCACCCAGGAAATACCAAGATGTATTTGGATTTGAAGGATATTTTCTGGTGGACCGGAATGAAGAAGGATATTGCAGAGTACGTAGCAGTATGTGATGTATGTCAAAGAGTGAAGGCAGAGCATCAGAAGCCAGCAGGATTGCTACAACCATTGCCGATACCCGAATGGAAGTGGGATAAGTTAGGCATGGATTTTATCTCGGGATTACCCAGGACTCGTTCAGGCTATGACTTGATTTGGGTTGTAGTTGATCGGTTGATGAAAGTAGCTCATTTCATCCCAGTAAAGACCACTTACACCAGTGCTAAATTGGCAAAGATATACATGACTAGGATTGTATGCTTACATGGAGTTTCGAGGAGTATAGTATCAGATAGAGGAACCCAGTTTACCTCAAAGTTCTGGAATCAGTTGCACGAAACTTTGGGTACCAGGCTAGAATTCCCCACAACTTTTCATCCACAGACAGATGGACAGACCAAGAGAGTCAATCAGATTCTGGAGGACATGCTGAGAGTTTGTGCGCTAGATTATGGATCTAGTTGGGACGACAATTTGCCATATGCAGAATTCTCTTACAACAACAACTATCAATCCAGTTTAAAGATGGCCCCTTTCGAAGCCTTGTACGGAAGGAGGTGCAGGATACCATTGTCATGGGATGAAGTTGGAGACCGCCAGTTGTTTGGGCCTGATTTGATTAAAGAGTCTGAACAGAAGGTGAAATTGATTCGCGATAGGCTCAAGGTAGCTCAATCCAGGCAGAAGAGTTATGCAGATTCAAAACGCAAGGAGACAGATTACGAAGTCGAAGACAGAGTTTATCTTCGAGTATCCCCACTTCGGGTAATAAAGCGTTTTGGTGTTAAGGGAAAGTTAGCGCCACGGTTTGTAGGACCATACCGAGTATTGGAACGTATGGGAGAAGTGGCCTACAAGTTGGAATTGCCCGCAGGATTGTCGGGAGTTCATGATGTGTTCCACATTTCGCAGTTGAAGAAGTGCCACGCGGAGATGGCTGACATACCCTTCACAGACAAAGTGCCATTGAAAGCAATTCAGTTGGATAACGATTTGACCTATGAGGAGAAACCAATTAAGATTCTAGAGTATGCCAGTCGAGTCACCGGCAGCAAGGTTCTCAAGTTTTCCAAGGTTCAGTGGAGCCACCACACGGAGCATGAAGCCACCTGGGAGCGAGAGGAAGATTTGCTAAAGGACCACCCTCACCTATTTTCTAGCCAACCCGAATCTCGAAGGCGAGATTCATCTTAAGGGGCGTAGGTTTGTAACATCCCAAATTTTCAATTTGGAATGTTATACATTAGATTATCATTGCATATCATATTGTATTTGCTTTTGGTTTTGATCCTAGAAATTCTACGCAACTCAAGGACCCACGGAGAGAGTTGGGGATTTCGTTATTTTCATATTTGAGTTTTCTCAAATTTTGAGAATAGGGTCATTTGATTTTAATTATTTTATCATCAATTATTTCTATTACAAAAATATGAGAGAGGGAATAAAATGACTTTCCCAAAATAAAGAAAAATTGATGATTTAATAATAAAATCAAATAGGATTTTATTTCGGAGTTTTCGTTATTTTATTTGAATTTAGGAAAAATGTGCGTTTTTCAAAATTGCATTTAGGCCCCAAATAAATGTTCACCTTGTGTGGCTTGATTTTCAAAGCCCGGAAAAATTTATTTCGGGATTTTTGGAGTCCGTTTAGTATTTCTTTTATCTATTTTTCTGCGCGAAATAATAAAAAAAAACGAAACCGACCTATGGGCCGTGTTAGGCCCGGACTCCTCCGGGGCCGACCTTTAAAGCCGGGGAGCCCGATCCCGCAGCCCACCGAGCCGCCCCGCCGCCCCGAACCCTAGCGCCGCCGCCGCCGCCCGCGCCGCCCTGC
>NC_041390.1:533273533-533345680 GCF_002162155.2 Triticum dicoccoides | reverse complement strand
CGGAGCCCCGCCGCCGCCACCGGAACCTCGCCGGAATTGCCGGGTAGTTTTTTTAGACGCCGGTTTTTTTCCCGAAAAACCGTCCGGTTTTTCCGACGGTTTTGTTCATTTTTTTAGTTTCTGTTTTTTTTAAATAGATCGTTTTTTCCAATTTATTTAAATAGCAAGTGTTCGTTCGTTCGTTCGTTCTAGCGAACGTTCGTCATTTTTCTTTTTCTCAGATTAAATCCGCGATTTTTCTGATCGTGATTCCTAATCCGATTTTCGTTTTAGTATAACTTTTCGCTCGTTTATCGGAATCAGGCGATTCAAGTGCCTGGAGTTTCGTCTCGAAACCCTCTATCCATTTAACCAACTTAAACAAGTTTTTGCCACTGTAAAAAATTGCCCTAGATCCAGAATAGTAAACGAAGCCTATTTCTTTTGCCGTTTGACTTTTGTTGCTTCGTTTGATTTGATTCTTTTTGCAAACCGGAGTTCTTAAGTTGAACCTTCTGGTTAGATCTCTTATTTGAGTTTTACCTGTGCATTAGATGGATACTTATTGTATGCTTGTTTGTTTGTCTGCGATAGAATATCAGGAGTGCGCCGCCTGTTACTTCGAATGTCTAGGTTTCGTGGATCATCAGCAAGGCAAGTAACACTTTGATCATGCCTCCTACTATCCAGTTTTATTGCATTAGATCAATCCTCAAACATTGCATGATTAGGATCTAATTAAATTGTGGGATGGGAAGTAGTTGATGTAGTACCTATTACCTGTTGTATTATCAAACCTTTGTGAGTTACTTCTACGTTTGCCTATTATGCCATGCTATGCTAGTAGACGTGGATTGGGTGAGTGATATCCACGACAGATGTGAGTTTGTTAATTTAATGGTTTATCTAAGGTGGCAACTTAAACACACATCTGGGTGGATTGAGATACCTGAGTATTCCAGGATTGCCTGTTTTTCTTTATGGACCGCCACCCAGGCCCATAGGGATCATGAGATTTTTCATACTAGAAACTTCCGTGTGCAGCCACAAGCTATTATGGGCTCTAGCATAGTTGATTAAGTCGTGCGAACTCTTACAGGGTAGACTAGCAGATGTAGGGGAAAGTAGGTGTAACGGTCTATCCATCGTAAGGTGCTAGCGCTTCTGAAAGACTATGTCTCGGTCATCCGTTTCTCAAACACCATGTAGTGCGAGAAACCAAACGGAGGCGATCGAGTCTTATGGGGAAAAGTGCGCAAACCTCTGCAGAGTGTATAAACTAATCATGGTTAGCCGTGTCCCCGGTTATGGACATCTTGAGTATCTAGTACTTGGATTATCATGTGAATCTCAACATGTTACTCTAAAAGTTAATTTTGTTGGGTTTTGTTTAATGATGATGCTTAATTGGGATTGAGGATGCTGTCAACCATTCTCAATGTTTAACAACTACCATGATAGTTAAATAAAATTTATTCCTTTGCAGTAGGGAAAAATTGGCTTTACGCAAAACAGTAACCATAGAGCTTTCCACCAGCCAAATATGCATATAGTATAGTTGTTTCAATTCCATTACTCTTTATGTGTTTCTTTGCCAGCATATTCCATGTGCTGACCCGTTTCGGGCTGCAACGTTAATGTTGCAGACTTTTCAGACGATGATTAAGGAGTTTTTAGGTCGTGGTTCTATACTCAGTGATGCCATTGGAGTTGATGGACTCACTTATCTTCCAAGCCTTCCGCTGTTATCGTTATTAGATGGCCTTAAGCCATATTTATTGTAATAAGTTCTCTATTGAGACACTCGATGTAATAAGTGTGTGATTGCTACTCTGTTATAAATCCTTCAAGTACTGTGTGGTGTCAGCATTACTGATCCAGGGATGACACCTGAGCACAGAGATCATACCGTTTGAGGTCTGGTCACTACAGTTATAGTTTGGAGCTAAGGCACTCTTAACTGGGAAATGCGAGCAAGACACACGAGTAACCTATCGAGTGGTTCGACCTCTTAACTTCCGCACGACAGGGGGTGTATGCACACTAACAATGGAGCACGCCTGACATTCAACGTGAAACACTTACGTACCCACATCCACGTGTACATGACATGTTGGTCGGGCGGGGGACGCGGCTCCCGTTTTTGTCTAGACGTGCTGGGTGTGGAGGTGACACACTTGGCCTTCCCTTTCTCTCTCCCCATCTTCCCTTTTTCTTTTTGGCATGGCCCATGCCCACATGGCTTTTTCATGGTTTTCACTATGAAATATCTAAAAAAAATAAGATTACAAATTCCTGAAAATTTAAAGTTTCCAAAAAAATGCCAAAAGTTTAAATCAAGAAACCTCAAATGTTTTAGAAAATTTATTATTTTTGGAAAGTTTAAAAAATACCCAAAAGTTTCAAACTCAGGCCAAGAATTTTTGAAAGAGGAAAATGTAAATTCTAAAAGTGCCAAAATAGTAAAGTTTCTAAAAATATAAGTCGTCAAATATAGAAACTTTCCATTGCACTGCAGTTGCCCGCCAATTAGCCTACTTTGTCATAGCTAGGACTAAGGCTCTCTTTTTCATGGGAAATGCGAGCAAGACAAACAAGTCAATGATACGAGTGATTCGACCTCTTAACTTCCACATGACACGAGATGTGAGGACGTCAACAATGGAACATGCCTAACATTCAAGGTCAAACACCTATGTACCCACATGCGTGTACACGACATGTTGGTCGGGCGGGCGATGCATGCCCCTTTTTTTGTCGGGATGCTGGATGTGGAGGCCACACACTTGGCCTTCCCCTTATCTCTCCCACTATTGTTCTCTCCCCATTTCCTTTTTCTTTTAGGTGGATACCATACCCGCATGGCTTTTTTCATAATTTTTTCCTCTATGAACGATCTAAAAAATTAAAAATACAAAATTTCCAAATTATCAAAAAGTTAAAGTATCCAAAAGTTTAAATGCCGAAAGTTGAAATCTCGAAAACTCAAATGTTTTAGAAAGTTTTTTTGGGAATGTGTAAAACATCACTGCAAGTTTCAAACTCGGGCCAAGAATTTTTGAATGAGGAAAACCTAAATTCTAAAAGTGCCAAAATAGTAAAGCTTCTAATAATAGAACTCGTCAAATATAGGAACTGTCCATTGCATTGCAGCTGCCAGCCAAATGGCCTACTTTGTTACAGTTGGGACTAAGGCTCTCCTTTCAATGGGAAATGCGGGAAAGACTCACAAGTCAACCACACGAGTGGTTCGACCTCTTAACTTCCACGCAACATGGGATATGAGGACGTCAACATTGGAACACGCCTGATGTTCAACGTCAAGCACCTACTGGTACCTCTTGAGCATGCGTTGGTTTTTCCTTGAAGAGGAAAGGGTGATGCAGCAAAGTAGCGTAAGTATTTCCCTCGGTTTTGAGAACCAAGGTATCAATCCAGTAGGAGGTAACACACAAGTCATCTAGTACCTGCACAAATAAACAAGAACCTCGCAACCAACGCGATACAGGGGTTGTCAATCCCTTCACGGTCACTTACGAAAGTGTAGAGATAATAAGATAAATATTTTTGGTATTTTTATGGTATAGATTGGAGAATAAAGATTGCAAAATAAACGGTATTAGAAATAGCAAGTTGATATGAAAATAATATGATGGAAGATAGACCCGGGGGCCATAGGTTTCTCTAGTGGCTTCTCTCAAAATAGCAAATTCTACGGTGGGTGAACAAATTACTGTCGAGGAATTGATAGAAAAACGAATACTTATGAGAATATCTAGGCATGATCATCTATATAGGCATCACGTCCGCGAAAAGTAGACCGAAACAATTCTGCATCTACTACTATTACTCCACACATCGACCGCTATTCAGCATGCATCTAGAGTATTAAGTTTATAAGAACAGAGTAACGCATTAGGCAAGATGACATGATGTAGAGGGATAAAATCAAGCAATATGATATAAACCCCATCTTTTTATCCTCGATGGAAACACCACAATACGTGTCTTGCTGCCCCTGCTGTCACTGGGAAAGGACACCGCAAGATTGAACCCACAGCTAAGCACTTCTCCCATTGCAAGAATGATCAACCTAGTAGGCCAAACCAAACTGATAATTCTAAGTGACTTGCAAAGATATTTAAATTATGCATAAAAGATTTCAGAGAAGAATCAAATATTGTTCATAGATAATCTTGATCATAAACCCACAATTCATCGGATCTCGACAAACACAACGCAAAAAAATTACATCGAATAGATCTCCAAGAGAATCGTGGAGAACTTTGTATTGAGATCCAAAGAGAGAGAAGAAGCCATCTAGCTAATAACTATGGACCCGAAGATCTGTGGTAAACTACTCACACATCATCGGAGAGGCTATGGTGTTGATGTAGAAGCCCTTCGTGATCGATTTCCCCTCCGACAAAGCACCGGAAAAGGCCCCAAGATGGGATCTCACAGGTACAGAAGGTTGTGGCGGTGGAAATAGGGTTTTGTGGTGCTACTAGATGTTTTCGGGGTATATGGGTATATATAGGAGGAAGAAGTATGTCGGCGGAGCTAAGAGGGGCCCACGAGGGTGGGGGACGCGCCTACCCCTCCTGGGCGTGCCTCCCTGCCTCGTGGCGTCCTTGCTTCTTTCTTGATGTCCACTCCAAGTCTCCTGGATCATATTTGTTCCAGAAATAACTCTCCCGAAGGT
The DNA here is from genome assembly GCF_002162155.2 of Triticum dicoccoides. Lineage (NCBI taxonomy): Eukaryota > Viridiplantae > Streptophyta > Magnoliopsida > Poales > Poaceae > Triticum > Triticum dicoccoides. The sequence goes on along the minus strand of NC_041390.1, from coordinate 533,340,996 downwards.
TTCATTCCATTTGGATTCCGTTTGATATTCCTTTTCTGCGAAACACTGAAATAGGGAAAGAAACAATAATTTGCACTGGGCCTTTGGTTAATAGGTTAGTCCCAAAAATAATATAAAAAGGTATATTAAATCCCATTAAACATCCAAAATAGATAATATAATAGCATGGAACAATCAAAAATTATAGATACGTTGGAGACGTATCACCTACAAACCCACATGCGCGTGTACACGGCATGTTGGTCAGGCGAGGACGCGGTTCTCTTTTTTTGTCGGGATGTGCTGGGTGTGGAGGTCATACCCTTGGCCTTTCCCTTCTCTCTCTCAATTTCCGTTTAATCTTTTAGTCGGGGCCCATGTTCGAATGGCTTTTTCATAGTTTTCCCCTTATGAAAGATCTAAAATTTTAAAATACGAAATTTCATATTCTAAAAAATTTGAAGTTTCCAAAAGTTTAAATGCCGAAAATTGAAATCTTGAAACGACAAATGTTTTAATTTTTTAAATATTTTTTGGAAAGTTTAAAACAGCCCCGAAAGTTTCAAACCCGGGCCAAGATTTTTTTAAAGAGGAAAAATTGTAAATTCTAAACGTGAGAAAATTATAAATTTTCGGAAAATAGAAGTCATCAAATCTAGAAACTTTCCATTGCATGCAGCGGCCTGCCAATTAGCCTACTTTGTTACAGTTGGGACTAAGGCTCTCTTTTCAATGGAAAATGCGAGCAACACACACAAGTCAACCACACTAGTGGTTCGACCTCTCAACTTCCATGCGACACGGGATGTGATGACGCCAACAATGAAACACGCCTGACGTTCAACATCAAACACCTACGTACCCACATGCACGAGTACACGACATGTTGGACGAGAGGGGGGCGCGACTCCCTTTTTTGTTGGAAACAGATGGTGTGCGGCCTAAACATGTGGCCTCCTCTTCTCTCTCACCTTTTCTTTTTTCCTAGTTGGCCTCACCCCCATGTTTTTTTATGTGAAACCTTATTTTTTTTTTGGAAATTTAAACTTTCAAAACTTCAAGTTAAAATTCTGATTTTATTTAAATCTGAAAGTATCAAGTTCTGAAAATATCAAAGATTCTTTGTTTTTGAAAGCCAAAACTATAAAATCTGAAAATTTCCAAAAATGAATATTTAGAAATTAAAAATCACTGAATAGCTGTAAATGGATTTTTTTAAAAGTCAGAATTCGACCGCGTCTTCCTTGTGGCGCCCATCGCTCGGAGGGGGATTTTTGGTCTATGGATGTATATATACCTATACAGGAAAACAATAGTAATTACATAAAAATTTTAAAAATTCTAAATATATTTTTGAAATAAACTTGACCTTTGATTGTTCTTTTGAAAAAAAATCCACAAAGAGAAAAATTCTCTTTGACTTCTTTTCAAAAAAAGAAAACAAATTTCCGGCCAAAATAGTGGTGAACAGTGACCTATAATAGCAAATAATTTTTTCCCCTGAAGTCAACTCCGGTTTTCGTGAAATTTTATATACTATTGCAAAAGAAAGTTATGCTTATTCCAAAATAAACTTCTGAACTATATGTTTTATTTTTTTTATTTTTTCCCTATGTAAGGTGCAGATACAATCAATAACCAGTGGACCCCCCACTCTGCTTATTTTTTGTTTTAAACTCATCCATGCTCTAGGTGGGAGTTGGGACGAAGGAATATATCTAGTGCACTGAAGCTTGTGATGCTACCGGTTCACCGAACTCACGTTGCGCTTTTATGTTCAAAAAATTGTGAAAAGATTAGCACATTCACACAACATCAATGTCGGTTTCCATAAAATTTCAAGTCAAAATTCAAAACATAACTCAAAAAACAAAAATGACAAATTCAACACTGAATAGTAGGTAAAATAATTTGGGCTTTAGGTTTGGCCCATTACCACACTAATGTCAAATTTATTATTTTTTGTATCTTAAAAAATGTTTCAAATTTTAATAGGAAATTTTGTGACAATATACATTGATATTACGCTAATGTGCTAGATTTTTTTAGTTCTTTAAAATGTTCTATAACATCCGATGCACCGATAGCATCACAATTACGGATGCAACGGATACATTCTCGTTGGGACGAGGCTCCCGTTGCAGTTGATAGAGAAGCGAGACACACAAGTCAGCTACGCAAGCGGTTTCCGATCTCTTTAATTTCTACTAGGCGGCAACGGATGGGAGAACGCGAGCAACGGGACGCGCCGACGCCGAACGCGTACGCACCCTCATCGGCGCGTACCCAACCACCTCTGGCTCATTGACGTCGTACGTCGTCTTCCTCTCTTCGCTCAGCAGGATAGTAATCACTTGCTAAAGAAGAAAAGATTCAATGCTAATCACCGCGCGTCTCGCCGGTACGGTGTAATCCCTTCACCCGCGAATAAGTGTATATTAGGCTTTAAAATTTATTCACAAAAAAGTATATTTCTATTTTTTCAATGTATTTTAAAATATTAAAAATACTTCTCTCTCATCGCATGGTAATCAAGACCAATATCGTTCCACACATGATCTCCTTAATTTCTACATATCCTTAACTTATTAGAGATTGAATAATTGAAGAGGAGAGATAGTGGTTTGCATCTTCCTAATGCATTTTTCACTCTATACTTCATAATCTGTTTTAGTAAAAAAAAATATGTACATTTATTCGTGGAGGGAGGAAGCAGGTGACAAGCGAACAAAGGAGCACACCGGTGCGAGGGTATCGACTTTAAAGCCGGCCCCTGCCCTGCCCCGTAACGCATGCATGGCTCGCGGGAACTGCAATGTGGCAGCCTCACCTCGTTCTCCGCGCGACACGGCGGTACCATGCACCTTGGCATGGCACCGTGGACGTGCGTCCAGACTGGCGCAGCCCAGCCCGCGGACAACTATAAATGGGTGCCCAGGCCACAAGCCGTTCTCATCACAAGTTCACAACGCACACACATTGAGTAAGTGTGTAAGTAAGTGACAGATTGAACAATGGGAGGGCGCGGCAAGAAGCGTGGTATGGAACAGGGAGCGCCCCCCTCGATTACGCATAGTTTTACTAGTAGTTGTTCATGGCGGTTCTGATTTGTTTCTGGTTTTGGTTTCAGGTGCTGCGAAGGAGGCCGGCCGTGAGGGCAACGGGGAGAAGCCGGCGTCCGACGGGGGCAGCGCGCTGCCGACGGCCAACGTCGTGCCCCCGACGAGGCGGGTGCCGCCGTCGAACGTCAAGATCGCCGAGTCCGCGAAGCAGCTCACCCACGACTGCGCGGCCGAGTTCGTTTTCAGCCGCAGGGCGCGCCCTCCTGCGCGGCCGGCGATGACGGCGGCCGTGTCGCCTGGCGCGCCAGTGTTCACCGACGAGGAGCTGGAGTTCCTCCAGTCGGTAATTCCTCCGCCGCCGGGCGGATATTAGCGGTGCGGCGGGCAAGCTGGTCGGCCACAGGCGCAGGCGCTGCCACCTGCGGGGCATGGCTATAAATGTTGTGTTGTTTTGCTTGAAGAAAAATCCCGGTGTATCCAATAAGACAATAATATATACACCGTCCGTTTCAAATTACTTGTCTTAAATTTATTTAGATACAGACACTAAAACTTGTCTACATATATCTGTATTTAAACAAATGTAAGACAAATAATTTGGAACGAAGGGAGGGAGTACTAATGACATATTCAGAGTTGTCTCTCTATGTGAATGTCTTTGGATAGGAACTAGAAACAGGACAAAAACAAATTAAAAAATATGCTTAAGTTTCCAAAACTCCTGAAAAATAGAGTATATTTGGGAGGTCACGTTCACCAAAAATGCAAAATTTGAAGTTCAAACTAAAATACATTTGCAAGGTATAGAGAAACAAATCCAAGAAATGAATAGTGACAAACGGTGCATCACTATTTCTGTATATTTTTTCCTGACCTTCCAAATGTATTTGTGTCTGAACCTCAATTTAACCAATTTAAGAACATGATATCTCCACTATATCATATTATTTGAGATATTTAAGAAAACATGGTATGTTTGAAGTTTTCATTGCAACTGATTTCAACCAGATACTTTCTAGGAATACCTTACAACGTTATGTGGGAGAGGATGCACCCGTGCCGACATGTGTCACACGCGAAAGAGCGAGTGCTTTTCTGTTAGTTCTATGATTTTTTCTTTCCTTTTCTTTTCATCTTTTCACTTAGTTGTTAGTAGATAGTTTTAGCATCTTACAAAATGAAACATAATTCTTTTTTTTCAAATATTTAATATTTATGTAAACCTGTTTCATAGTAGACTAAATTCCAGCACCAACATACTCTCAAATGTAGATGCTAGAATTTAGTCTACTTTGGGCCAGCCCAATAGCAACCAGAGGGACATTTTAGTCTATGTTGGAATGTAGATGCTGGAATTCAGCACATACATACCCTCAAATGTAGACTAAATTCCAGCACTTACATATGAGGATGTTTCATAATAGACTAAATTTCATAGGTTGCAACAGGTTAATACAATCCTAAGGGCATCTACATTTGAGGGTATGTAGGTGCTGGAATTTAGTCTACTTTAGGCTAGCCCAATAGCATTTTTCTAAATTCCTAATAAATCCTAGAGGCCCACTCAGCCCATTCGTGTAAGGTAAGAGGTGAAACCAAAGTTAAGTCCCACATTGCTAGTTTGGTGGGAGTTGGACCTCCTTATAAGGGAGGGTGTTTCCCCACATGTATGAGCATGAGAACAAGAGGGACAATCACGCGCGCTTCTCCTTCACCGCCCGCCGCGCCACGGGTTGCGGGAATGAGCCGAGCCGAGATTGAATCCGAACGGCGCACCTCTTTGGCTGCAGTCTTTTCGCTTCGTCTCCCTCTTTTGCTTCACCTTCCGTCGCTGCCCTCTCGCCTACTTCTCATGTGCCTATAAAAGAGAGGTCGCTCCTCTCTAGAGAGACACACCAGAACCTCTTTCTCTCGTCACCGAGTTCCAATCTCTAAGCTACTCTTGCAATCTTCCCCATCCCGGTGTGCGTCACAGGTCGAGACAGTAGGCCTTTGAAACCCCACCTCTTTGAGTCCTGTATGAGAGAAGGATGATGAGGTTTTTGGGGAGCGCTCTGCGCGACTATTGACCGGTTCATCACGGATGCTCTGGACACCGGCGGCCACTTCGCCAACGATGACTTCTTCCCCGATGTCAACAACCTCTTCGACGACATGGCTGGCAAGGACACTAACCCAAGACCAGTGCTTCTGCCGCTGTTCCGTACGTCTTCGTGTCCTCTGTGTTTATGTTGATGCTACATCTTCTTGCTCTAGCATTTCTTGTTCTAGCCTCTATACTACACAAGTTCTGTTCTAGATCATCTACTTCATGTCTGCATATGCTACTTACCTTCTCTATTTCAAATTGCATGACTTGTTTTATCTCTATTATTATAGTCATATTTTATCTAGTATTCCTGTTAGTAAAATCACATGGTAAATTGCTCATATTTCCAACAGTCGGGAGGGATGGTGACGACATATGGTGGAACACATATTTGGACGAACATGATTAGGTTGAGCTAGCAGGACTAACGCGATGGGTTTGTGGCTCAGGTAGGAGACCTCACCTGGTGGTGGCGGATAGATGGGGAAACCCTAGGGGTGCCCTAGTGGCTTTATGGAGGGGGAGATCATGGCGTCAGGCATGTTGGCGTCGACATCGGCGTGCTACAGGTGGTCGTTCGCTGTTGTGGGTTGGGTGGCAATTGGGTTGCGAACAATGTAAGTCAGTAAGTGGCTCCTCTCTTTCTCTCTTTTTATTCTTTTATTACAAAATAGAAAAGATGAAGGGAAAAGAATAAAAGAAATAAATGTGACATAAAACTATGGAATATTATCTACATGCTTTGTTATTAATACTTAGGCCAACAAAGTTGATTCCATCAATTTTGGAGAAGAATTCAAATTGATTTAAACTAGAGGTGCAAGATAGAATTGGATAAAAATGGTGAAATGATTATGGTAGCCTATGAATATGACTTTCAAAAACAGAAAGAGATTTTTAATAAATAGCATTTGACTTCCCAAAAAATTGTTTATAGAACTTTCTAGTGTGGCATTTAAGTTGTACAATGCAATGATATGATGATGAAAGAAATAACAAGGAAATGGTTGGAGGATTACTCTCGGACTGTTTCACCCCCATCAGCTACCAATCCAACCGCTAGACCACTCCTTTTGAGCCCTATATGACGAAAGTGGCATGCGCCTCTCGACCGGCCATAATTTGGAAGGAGTACCCTCTTAGGACTAAACATTCTTAGTAGAGATGGAAAACTAGTACAACTTGATGGATCCTAGATTAGGGGGTGATTGGCATGTCAGTTGTTGGTCCATTGGGCTGGGCTCAGGAGCCCCCTAAACTCATCAATTGGTGGGCCTTGTTCATCTGGTCCAAGAATAACAAGAAGGATGGTCCGAAGACTTGGCGTGTACTCCAAGATCCGGAGGTAGTCCATGGCGCATACACCCTAAGCTCAAATGACCTATCTGTAAACCTTAGGTACTCTAGTATCTATATAAACCGAGGTACCAGGAACGTATATGACACATTCATTCTTGTACGATCTCGTGGTAGATCACTTGTACTTCAATACAACAGAGTAGGATGTAGGGGTTTACCTCTCCGAGAGGGCCCGAACTTGGGTAAACACTGGTTTGCCATGTGTTCTATTACCATCTGGCCAAGGCTACTTGATTGAGACCCCCTACCTGAAATCTGCCAAATTTGACTCCATCATTGGTGGCCCATACAGGTCCCTCTCTAGGTAGTCGAAGCGGCTCGATGGCATCACCAGTCGATGATTAGATCGGCGATGACACAAGTTTTGTGCTAGAATTCCTACACTTCAGCTCAACCAAACTCTTGAAGAAGGTTGAAATTCCAACCCACTGTCGGGACTCGAGCCCGACGGATCACACCTTCCCGCGATCTTCTCCTACATAACTCCATATCTGGTTGAGGAACAACAGATACTCCCCACCCAAGCTCCAATGTTATATCGTGCTTGGGACAGAAACCACGTTGTATCAGACTAAGCATGATGCTCAGATCCTGTGGTGCAATACGGCGACCAGGCTATCCAAGCCCCACAACAAGTACCATACCGGCGCTAGATCGACATTGGGAAAATTCATCTGGGAGTCCGATGTTACATTGGATCGGAACAAATTTTTTTGCTCCCACCCACCCTCATGTCGAGTATCGCCCGGATCAAACGGGCCGAACCAACATCTAGGATATAGCTGTCATTGTACAAAGTATAAACGAGATGACCCAACAATTTTGGACACGCATTTTGTTTGCAAAGAGAAAATTTTGAATTGCACGGACCAGGAAGCCGTAGTGGCACTCCACCTCAATGTCTACGATGAAGGGATTCCAAAAGAAGTATTCTGACAACGGCTAATAACGTTCAACGAACTCTCCGAGGAAGTGAACAAATATTGCGTCATGGAGGATGCTTGGTTGGCCTATCAAGGGCACCAGAACCCCAGCTTGAAACTAAACAATGCAGGGGAAGAAAGAAGGTGCTCACTATCGGTGGTAAAACTTGCGGATCTCAGGTAGGGGGTCCCGAGCTAGTGGTCTAGGAACAATGGTAACAGGGGGAAACAAGATACAATGTTTACCCAAGTTCGGGCCCTCTCGAAGAGGTAAAACCCTATGTCCTTCTTGATTATATTAGTGTGATGGAGTACAAAGTATAAGATGATCTACCTCAAGATCGTATGATTGTGTTCTAAACCCTAAGGCTGGTAATCGTGCCTCTACAAACTAAACCCCTTGGCTTATATATCCACCGGGGGTACCTAGGTTACACACATGGTCAGTTGCCATCATGCCGGCTATTGAGCTCTCATTGAAGTACACGACAAGTCGTCAAAAGTTTCCATCTTAGTTACGCCAAGGTTCGTTGCTTTCGGAGTCCTTCCTCTTAGTGCTCGGCGGGCCATAAGTTTGGTCCATGGGCCATCGACCGTACAGGTCAGCGCCCCCTAGTTCATGACACTGCCAGTAGCCCCTGAACTTGTCTTCAAATACGAAGACTGAAGTTATATCCTCGGGCCCATTTTCTTCGGCTTGTCCTCTTTAGCTTGACAGGCGAGTTCCTTCTTCAGCTTACGCTTTGGACCCGAAGTCTTCAATTGATTTTAAATCATCGGGTTTCCTTTTACAGTTGACCCTATCGACCATGTGTTTTGACACCGCATCCTCGGCTAGAAGCACATAGGACTCCTCTTTTACTAAGGTGTGTTCCCATATCCGAGGTCTTGAGATAACTTAGCCCCAAATACTTTGCCACACAAGCATGGCCAGCGGGAGCGGATCGAACGCCTGACATCTTTATCGAATCATCACCCCCTATCATGGGATAGAGTCAATTATCATGAAAACATTTCGTGGCCCAAGGCAATATTTCATTGGCATGTCTCAATAATACTGAGATCGTGCCCCGGGTTTTAAGGGATATAATTGACAAGTTGATTTACCAATGCATGTATATTGGCACGAGGCATTGGGAAACAGTTGATTTACATGGCACGGTGAGAGGACGCTTGGTCTTTTACTGACCGATAAAGTAGAAGGAAGACAATAAATCATTTCCCCATGCTTCCATCCGTCGCTCAATTGCTCAAAGCTTCTCAGAGCTCCGGCGAACTCAGATCCAACTCCAATTCTCCACCTTTCCTTCCTGATGACCCACAAGTATAGGGGATCTATCATAGTCCTTTCTATAAGTAAGATTGTCGAACCTATCGGATTTCGGGTTCCGGAAAGACCCTTGAGGTTCGAACACCGGGGTGCGCACGAAGATCTCTCCCCCCTCTCGCTCGCACACATCATGATCTCACGGCCTAGCTCGACGAACCCAAAGAACAAGATACACAAGAGTTTATACTGGTTCGGGCCACCGATGTGGTGTAATACCCTACTCTAGTGTGGTGTGGTGGATTGCCTCTTGGGCTGAGGATGAACAGTTACAAGGGAGAACAACCTCCTGAGGAGAGGTGTTCTTGTGCCTGGCGAACTTGTGTGGTTGAGGATGAACTGAAAATCCTCTCCCTGTTGTGGTGGTGGCTAGTCCTATTTATAGTGGCCTCGGTCCTCTTCCCAAATATTGGGCGGGAAGGGATCCCACAACGGCCAAATTTGAAGGGAGACAACTAGTACAAGTTATCCTGACAAAAGTAGTCTTCTCTTGCCAAAGGCTCTGGTGGTGACGCCGTCTTGGGCTCCACGGTGATCTCCATCCTGCTGTCCTGCTGGTCTTGGTCTTGTTGCACCGATATGGAAACCTTTGCCTGATGGCTCGGGACTCCTCGCCTGCGCTTGCCTCTTTAGCACCAAAGAGGAAACAAGGACACTGCGCGCTGGCGCCCGCCTGGCTCCAGTCATCATGGCTTGCGTCACAAAAACCTCGCAAGGTGTCACTTGCCTTGATCTCTCCTCCCCTCGTGAGCCAGCCTGGTGAGGCTGCCCCCGAGGAGGTCATGTGTCGCCCATCTCGTGAGGCTTGGCCCCTCGCGAGGGTCTTGAGTGTTTGCTGGTGAAGATGGGCCGTACAGGGCTGCTGGTGGAGCGACGTTGTGGGTCGCAAGCAGGCAAGTGTGGGGACCCCGTTCCCAGAACGCCGACAGTAGCCCTCGGGCCCAAGGCGCGCTCGGGCTTGGCTTCGAGGCAAAGACAAGGGGCAAATGCGGAGTGCCACGGGACCCAACAGCCTGTGGCCCCGGTTGGCGCGTGGAGACTGATTGGGCATGGGCGTCTCTGCTTTTCCACACTGCCTCATCAACTGCCCGTCTGACAAAAAGGCCGGTGCGGGCAACAGTTGCCTTCATTGCTTTCCTTCGTCTTGCTGCAGATCCCCTCTCTCGCTCGTTGCTTCCGAAATCTCCAGATCTGCTTCAATCCCCTTCCGAGCTTCCGACCAATGGCGCCCCGAAAGGCCAAGGCCGATTCAACGCCTTCCTGGTACGAGCCAGCTCTGGACGCGCCCAATGTCTCGGAGAAGAACCTCGTCGCCACGCGCCTGCTGACGGTGGGGGAGAACAACGAGAAGGGGAAGACCGAGCTCCGGGCTAGCTCCGCCGTGCCGGAGGCTTTGAAGAGCTCCTTCTACCCCTTCTTTATGAGCAACGTCATCGCGGGCCTGGATCCCCCTTTCTCCGACTTCTTCTATGTCGTCCTCCGTCATTACAGGTTGCAGGCCCTCCATCTCCATCCCAACTCCATTCTTCTCTTGTCGATCTTTGCCTTCTACTGTGAGGCGTATGTCGGGGTGATGCCGTCCGTGGCACTGCTGCGCCACTTCTTCTTCCTCCGAATCAACAACGGCCACACCTCTGGGTGTGCCAATTTCGCCGCAGCCGGCAAGGCCAACGCGAACTCGAAGGTCAGAAAGAAGGCCGATGGCTTCAGGAGCAAGTGGGTCGTGATGGATGCCAAGTGTGTCCACCCACGGTTGAAGCTGCCGACAGAGATGGCCCAGTCTGACGAGGCGTGGTCCTCCACGAACCTTACTAACGATCGGGCGAAGTCGGTGCTGGAGAAGATGATCGCCGACCTGAGGCCGGGTAACGCAAAGGCGGCGAAGCTGACGGGGGCCATGCTCGTGAGGGAATTCCTGGTGCTACGGGTGGCTCCTCTACAGGCGCGCTCGCTCCCCTTGTGGACGCTCGGGGACGGAGAAGACAAGCTTCGCTTGAGTCTGGAGTCCTTGTGTGAAGAGGAGCTGGCTGTGGCTCTCCGCCTCATGGTCGGGGACGACCAAGAGTATCCGCCGAGTGCCCATGTTCCCTTGTTCCTTCGGAAGGACGGGGCGCGGGTCGTGGCCGCCATGCCCACTTTTGACCGGCGCGGCCTGGTGCCGCTGGCGCCCCCTGGCGTCCCGGTGGCGACGGCGACGGTGGACGTGTCTTTCGGCCATTCCCGCGGGAAGGGGGAAGAGGAGGAGGGCGAGGAGCGTGACTCGGAGGCGACCCCCAAGGGGATGGGGGAGACCCCCCCCCTTGCGCAAGGCCGACATCCTCCACACCCTGCCTGATGATGATGACGAGGCTAGCATCCTTCCGGAGAGAGAGGAGCCGCCCGAGGTTCTGACGAGGGGCAGGTCGACGCTGATCTCCCGAGATGATGCTCCTGCTCTGACTTTGCATGTAGCTGCTTTCGGTCCATCTGCTGCCCCTGCTTCTGCTCCTGGAGCCCGCGCGCCTACGCCTCAGGCGACGAGGCTCTCAGGCTTCAACCTTAAGAAGCGGAGGGACTACACCGTGGTGGACCAGTAAGTGTTCTTGTCCTTCCTTGTTCTTGCTTCTGCTGCTCGTCCTTGACGCTTCTCCGTTGTGCAATTAGGCCGACGCCCGCGGCGTAGAAGAGAAAGGAGGACGAGGTGGTACTGCTCAAGCCCAGATCGCCTCCTGCGGCCGCACCCCTCTCCATGGATAAGGTCAGCGACGACGCTCGTGCTTCTCCACCCCGATCATCCTCACGAGGCTTGGTGGAGCATCCTCGGGAGGAGTCAGTCCCTGTGGACCCGCTGGCTCCGGAGGTGTCAACGTCCGGCTCGGGCGCTGGGGTCCCCGAAGCTCAGGAACTTCTGGGCTCCCAGGCCATGGTGACGACGTCACCTCCTCGTTCTGCCGCATTGCTGTCTCCGGGTTCTTCCACCTCTCCTGACGTCATGGAGCATGCTCTTTCTGCGATGAGCCTACTGCGAGAAGATCTTCAAGGCACCGACCGTCGCCTGGTGGCCAGGCGCCTGGAGCTGGTCTCAGGCTGGCTTCACTCTGATGTGTCTGTCCAAGCGACGCTGAGCCAAGCTGCTGTCGACTCCGAGAAGGACAGGGAGGCCATCACCCAAGCTGTGGCCGCCCGCGAGGTGGCCCTGAAGGATGCCAGGGCCGCCCATGACCGCTGCCGATTGCTGGAGACCGTACAGAGGGAGCACACGAAAGAAGCTCGAGGCCACAAGGCGGAAGAGGAGAAGATGAAAGCCCGAAAGGTAGCTGTCAAGGATCGCGACGCCGAACTAGAGCAGTTGGCGAAGGCACATGCCATAGAGCACAGCTAGCTGGAGGAGCTGGAGCAGAAGCTGCAGGCGGAGAAGACCGAGCTCGCCGCCAAGTCAAAGATCCTGGCTGAGGACCGCGCAGCCTTCAAGCTCCTTGAGGAGAGGTCTCAGACGGCGATGCAGTCACTCTACGAGAAGGGCTTGGAGGAGCCGCTGGCCACCGCCGATGAGGGCCCCACCCAGTTGCTTCCTTATCTGGTCGGTGCGCTGGAGGACGTCGTGAGCGGTATCGGCCCCATGGCGAAGGAAGAAGCACACGTTCTTTCCTTAGCCGCGCTGACACGTGTCTTCAGCCACCTCCATCTTTGCGATCCTGCCACCCGCCTTGACGAGCTGCTGGAGCCCGTGGACGACGAGCATTGCACGGTCGTTGCCGCAGCCGTGAAGGGTCAAGTGGAGGCCCTGCTGAAGAGGTTCCGCGCCTTCGCTCCTACGCCACCGACCGGCGGTGCTACTGATCCTGCAACTCCGGCTGGTGGTACAGGTGAAGGCGACGTCATTGAAGAAGAAGCATCCCTTGTAGGCGACGACGGTGTCCAGGGATGACGGGATGACTTGCTGGTGGCTCCTTTCCTGTTATTTTCTGTAATATGCACCATGCCTCGTGGAGGCGTTAAACTCGTGTTTGGTTTTAGGAGAACAATATGTCTTGTAATATTTGCTTTGAAATTATGCGACTTCCTTTCCATTTGCTTTACGTTCTACGTCGGTAGGGCCCGACCCCGTGCATACCTCAGCCGCCATTGGGCTGTTCGGATCACTAGGACGGACCAAGGAGTGAGGGGCTATGTGATCAGTTAGGCTCCTGAGTCGCGATGCTCAGGAGTCCCCCTTGATGCGCAAACAACCTATAGAAAGGAGATCTAGGAGTAAGCCTAGTGTTCTACGTCGGCAGGGCCCGACCCCACGCATACCTCAGCCGCCATTGGGTCATCCGGATCACCAGGACGGACCAAGGAGTGAGGGGCTACATGGTCATTTAGGCTCTTGAGTCGCGATGCTCAGGAGTCCCCTGTGACGTTCAAACGACCTTCATACCTTGGCTTCGCTTGGGAGGGCTCGTGACGACCAGGTCCGAGGGACCTGGCAGGGTGGCGTATGCTTGGGTGTGACCTGAGCGCAGCCCCCGTGCCCAGCCCCCTCGCGCGACCCTCCCGGGGGGAGGTGTTGCGATGAGGACATACACTGAGCTCGGAAGCTCCCTGAGGTTGATAAGGCCGTGAGGCCGCCCTCAGTTGTTTATCACCAGCGCAGAGCATAGCGCTTCCGCACTTGCACGGGCATAGCCGCTCCTCGACAGTGTCGACTGCCAGCGCGGAGCATGGTGCTTCCACTAGCACATGGGAGGGGACTCCCTACTACGGAGAGCCCCCAGGGCGTGTACAGCCCCGCCCTGACACGTGGCTTGCACGGTAGGGCTAGACGAGGTGTGTCTGGGCACTCGTGAGCCAGCGCGGGACTCACGAGGCCCTACCTCAAGGTGGGTTGCGTCTGGTCTTGGTTCTTGATGGCTGTGACGTTCCTGCGAGATGGTTAGACAACCTACGCCAAATGAATTTTCTGAGGTTATCGCACGAGAAGGCCAAGCACCAACGACCCCAGGAGGTGACGTGAATGGGGCTGGCCCGCCAGACAGAGCTCAACCATTGGATTTATTGACGCTGCAGGGACAGGCCCGAGCACAGACGCCGTGCCTAGCCTTCTTATGCGAAGGATCCTAAAGAAAGACGATCGGCGCGCGGCTCCCATGGTGGGTAACAATCAAGCAGGTGATAACCATAGATAGATTATGCATGAAAAGCAAACTGGCTTTAGGTAAATGCAAGAACAATACATGCCACTAGGTCAGACCCGAGCGGCCTGGGGATGATGCAGCCCGAGGGGCGCCCCCAGCAAGGTGAGCTAAAGACGTAAAGGGACACATGCCGTAGGGACAAACCCACGCGGCCTGGGAATGATGCAGCCCAGGGGGCGCTCCCAGCTAAATAAACTTGGAAAATGTCACCTGGTTTGGTTGTTGAAGGAGTGTTGGGGTAGTTGAAGACGCGTGGCGAAGAAGTTGCTCCTCACGAGCCGTCGAGACCCAGAGCCTCGGGAGGCTCTGGAGGCTCGGGTGGCCTCCTGAGGACCGTCTCCATCTCCGCCAGGACTGCGTGATGCCTGGCCTCCTGACCCTCCAGGATGCTCCACAGGTTGCGCTGGAAGGCGGCTGCCATGCTCGGCAGGCCGAACAACATGCGAACGTAGCTGTGAGGTGGACCCTCACAACGGCCAGCACGCGAAGGCCAGAAGCGCTCCTGAGATGCGGCCCTTTTGAGCCCCGGGATGTCGATGCAGACGCGCAGCTCATCACCCTTGCCTGGGTGGGGAGCAGTGCCAGGTGGGTGGCGGTCTCCGTGTATTGCCCTTGCTTCCTGAAGCCCTTGAGTGGTCTTGACGATGAACTCCTGAGCGCCGGGTGCTCCTCGCTCGGTGCCATCCTAAGGGAAACGTGCCACGAAGCACGCCTCCATGTGGTGCCCAAGCACCTCCCTCATGATGTTGGCCAGGTCTGAGGCCCTCCAGAAGAGAGCTCCCGAGTGTTGGGGAACGTAGCAGAAATTCAAAATTTTCCTACGTAACACCAAGATCTATCTATGGAGAGACCAGCAACGAGTAGAAAGGGTAGTGCATCTACATACCCTTGTAGATCGCTAAGCGGAAGCGTTCAAGTGAACGGGGTTGATGGAGTCGTACTCGTCGTGATTCAGATCACCGATGATCAAGTGCCGAACGGACGGCACCTCCGCGTTCAACACACGTACAGCCCGGTGACGTCTCCCACGCCTTGATCCAGCAAGGAGAGAGGGAGAGGTTGAGGAAGACTCCATCCAACAGCAGCACAACGGCGTGGTGGTGGTGGAGGAGCGTGGCAATCCTGCAGGGCTTCGCCAAGCACCTACGGGAGAGGAGGAGGTGTCACGGGAGGGAGGGAGGCGCCAAGGGCTCAGGTGTGGATGCCCTCCCTCCCCTCCACTATATATAGGGGCAGGGGAGAGGGGGGAGGCGCAGCCTTGCCCCCTCCTCCAAGGAAGGGGTGTGGCTAAGGAGGGGGGAGGAGTCCATCCTCCCCAAGGCACCTCGGAGGTGCCTTCCCCCTTTAGGACTCTCCCCTTTTTCCTATATCTTGGCGCATGGGCCTCTAGGGGCTGGTGCCCTTGGCCCATGTAGGCCAAGGCGCACCCCCTACAGCCCATGTGGCCCCCCGGGGCAGGTGGCCCCACCCGGTGGGCCCCCGGGACCCTTCCAGTGGTCCCGGTACAATACCGATGACCCTGAAACTTGTCCCGATGGCCGAAACAGGACTTCCTATATATAAATCTTTACCTCCGGACCATTCTGGAACTCCTCGTGACGTCCGGGATCTCATCCGGGACTCCGAACAACATTCGGTAACCACATACAAGCTTCCTTTATAACCCTAGCGTCATCGAACCTTAAGTGTGTAGACCCTACGGGTTCGGGAGACATGCAGACATGACCGAGACGTTCTCCGGTCAATAACCAATAGCGGGATCTAGATACCCATGTTGGCTCCCACATGTTCCACGATGATCTCATCGGATGAACCACGATGTCAAGGACTCAATCGATCCCGTATACAATTCCCTTTGTCTATCGGTATGTTACTTGCCCGAGATTCGATCGTCGGTATCCAATACCTTGTTCAATCTCGTTACCGGCAAGTCACTTTACTCGTTCCGTAACACATCATCCCGTGATCAACTCCTTGGTCACATTGCGCATATGATGATGTCCTACCGAGTGGGCCCAGAGATACCTCTCCGTTTACACGGAGTGACAAATCCCAGTCTCGATCCGCATAAAACAATAGATACTTTCGGAGATACCTGTAGTGCACCTTTATAGTCACCCAGTTACGTTGTGACGTTTGATACACTCAAAGCACTCCTACGGTATCCAGGAGTTACACGATCTCATGGTCAAAGGAAGAGATACTTGACATTGGCAAAGCTCTAGCAAACGAACTACACGATCTTTGTGCTAAGCTTAGGATTGGGTCTTGTCCATCACATCATTCTCCTAATGATGTGATCCCGTTCTCAACGACATCCAATGTCCATAGCCAGGAAACCATGACTATCTGTTGATCACAACGAGCTAGTCAACTAGAGGCTCACTAGGGACATATTGTGGTATATGTACTCACACGTGTATTAGATTTCCGGATAATACAGTTATAGCATGAACAAAAGACAATTATCATGAACAAGGAAATATAATAATAATACTTTTATTATTGCCTCTAGGGCATATTTCCAACAGTCTCCCACTTGCACTAGAGTCAATAATCTAGTTCACATCGCCATGTGATTAACACTCACAGGTCACATCACCATGTGACTAATACCCAAGAGTTTACTAGAGTCAGTAGTCTAGTTCACATCACTATGTGATTAACACTCAATGAGTTTTATGTTTGATCATGTTGCTTGTGAGAGAGGTTTTAGTCAACGGGTCTGAACCTTTCAGATCCGTGTTTGCTTTACAAATCTCTATGTCATCTCCTAGATGCAGCTACCACGCTCTATTTGGACCTATTCCAAATAACTGTTCTACTTGGAGCTATTCTAAATTATTGCTCCATTATATGTATCCGGTCTCTCTACTTAGAGCTATCCGGATAGGTGTCAAGCTTGCATCGTCGTAACCTTTACGACGAACTCTTTTACCACCTCCATAATCGAGAAAAATTCCTTAGTCCACTAGTTACTAAGGATAACTTTGACCGCTGTCCTGTGAGCCATTCTTGGATCACTCTTGTACCCCTTGACTGACTCATGGCAAGGCACACTTCAGGTGCGGTACACAGCATAGCATACTGAAGAGCCTACGTCTTAAGCATAGGGGACGACCATCGTCCTTTCTCTCTATTCTGCCGTGGTCGAGCTTTAAGTCTTAACTTCGTACCTTACAACTCAGGCAAGAACTTCTTCTTTGACTGATCCATCTTGAATACCTTCAAGATCATGTCAAGGTATGTGCTCATTTTGAAAGTACCATTAAGCGTTTTGATCTATCCTTATAGATCTTGATGCTCAATGTTCAAGTAGCTTAATCCAGGCTTTCCATTGAAAAACACTTTCAAAATAACCCTATATGCTTTCCAGAAATTCTACGTCATTTCTGATCATCAATATGTCAACAACATATACTCATCAGAAATTCTATAGTGCTCCCACTCACTTCTTTGGAAATACAAGTTTCTCATAAACTTTGTATAGACCCAAAATCTTTGATCATCTTATCAAAGCGTACATTCCAACTCCGAGATGCCTACTCCAGTCCTTAGAAGGATCGCTGGAGCCAGCATACCTTTTAGCATCCTTAGGATCGACAAAAACTTTCTGATTGTATTACATACAACCTTTCCTTACGAAAACCGGTAAGGAAACTCGTTTTGATATCCATCTGCCAGATTTCATAAATACAGCTAATGCTAACATGAATCCGACGGACTTTAAGCATCGTTACGGATGAGAAAAAATCTCATCGTAGTCAACTCCTTGAACTTGTGAAAAACTTTTCGCCACAAGTCGAGCTTCATGGACGGTGACATTACCATCCACGTCCGTCTTCTTCTTAAAGGTCCATTTATCTTAATGGCTTGCCGATCATCGGGCAAGTCCACCAAAGTCCATGGATCCGTTCTCGGATTTTATGGCCTCGAGCCATTTATCGGAATCCGGGCCCACCATTGCTTCTCCATAGCTCGTAGGTTCATTGTTGTCCAACAACATGACTTCCAAGACAGGATTACGTACCACTCTGAAGTAGTACGCATCCTTGTCATCCCACGAGGTTTGGTAGTGACTTGATCCGAAGTTTCATGATCAATATCATAAGCTTCCACTTCAATTGGTGTAGGTGCCACAGGGACAACTTCCTGTGCCCTGCCACACACTAGTTGAAGAGATGGTTCAATAACCTCATCAAGTCTCCACCATCCTCCCACTCAACTCTTTCGAGAGAAACCTTTCCTCGAGAAAGGACCCGATTCTAGAAACAATTCATATTGCTTTCGGATCTGAATTAGGAGGTATACCCAACTGTTTTGGGTTTCCTATGAAGATGCATTTTATCCGCTTTGGGTTCGAGCTTATCAACCTGAAACTTTTTCATATAAGCGTTGCAGCCCCAAACTTTTAAGAAACGACAACTTAGGTTTCTCTAAACCATAATTCATACGGTGTCATCTCAACGGAATTACGTGGTGCCCTATTTAAAGTGAATGTGGTTGTCTCTAATGCCTAACCCATGAACGATAGTGGTAATTTGATAAGAGACATCATGGTACGCACCATATCCAATAGGGTGCAACTATGATGTTCGGACACACCATCATACTATGGTGTTCCAGGCGGTATTAATTATGAAACAATTTCCACAATGTCTTAATTGTGTACCAAAACTCGCAACTCAGATATTCATCTCTATGATCATATCATAGACATTTTATCCTCTTGTCACAATGATCTTCTACTTCACTCTGAAATTACTTGAACCATTCAATAATTCAGACTTGTGTTTCATCAAGTAAATATTCTCAACATCTACTCGAATCATCTGTGAAGTGAGAACATAACGATATTCACTGCATGCCTCAGCACTCATTGGACCGCACACACCAAAAAGTGTTACTTCCAATAAGTTGCTATCTTGTTCCATCTTACTGAAAATGAGGCTTTTCAGTCATCTTGCCCATGTGGTATGATTTGCATATCTCAAGTGATTCAAAATCAAGTGAGTCCGAACGATCCATTTGCATGGAGTTTCTTCATGCATATACACCAATAGACATGGTTCGCATGTCTCAAACTTTTCAAAAATGAGTGAGTCCAAAGATCCATCAACATGGAGCTTCTTCATGCATTTTATACCATTATGACTTACATAGCAGTGCCACAAGTAAGTGGTACTATCATTACTATCTTATATCTTTTGGCATGAAAATGTGTATCACTACGATCGAGATTCAATAAACCATTCAGGTTTAATACTAATCTTGATGGTAGAGGGAGCGTGCGATGTTTGATCACATCAAACTTGGAAACACTTCCAACACATATCGTCAGCTCACCTTTAGCTAGTCTCCGTTTATGCCGTAGCTTTTATTTCGAGTTACTAACACTTAGCAACCGAACCGGTATCTAATACCCTGGTGCTACTAGGAGTACTAGTAAAGTACACATTAACATAATGTATATCGACCTTGCCAGCCTTCTCATCTACCAAGTATCTAGGGTAATCTTGCTCCAGTGGTTGTTCCCCTTATTACAGAAGCACTCAGTCTCGGGTTTGGGTTCAACCTCGGGTTTCTTCATTGGTGCAGCAGCTGATTTGCCGTTTCATGAAGTATCCCTTCTTTCCCTTGCCCTTCTTGAAACTAGTGGTTTCATCAACCATCAACAATTGATGCTCCTTCTTGATTTCTACTTTCACGATGTCAAACAACGCGAATACCTCAAGGATCATCATATCTATCCCTGATATGTTATAGTTCATCACGAAGCTCTAGCAGCTTGGTGGTAATGACTTCGGAGAAACTATCACTATTTCATCTGGAAGATCAACTCCCACTTGATTCAAGTGATTGTTGTACTCAGACAATCTGAGCACAAGCTCAACGATTGAGCTTTTCTCCCTTAGTTTGTAGGCTAAGAAAATTGTCGGAGGTCTCATACCTCTTGACGTGGGCACGAGCCTGAAATCCCAATTTCAGTCCTCGAAGCATCTCATATGTTTCGTGACGTTTCGAAAACGTCTTTAGTGCCTCAACTCTAAACCGTTTAACTGAACTATCACGTAGTTATCAAAACGTGTATGTCCGATGTTCACAACATCCACAAACGACGTTTGGGGTTCAGCACACTGAGCGGTGCATTAAGGACATAAGCTATCTACTGTCTGCATAATTGCTACTTTCAACTTTCAACTATATTTTCTCTAGGAACATATCTAAAACAGTAGAACTATAGCGTGAGCTACGACATAATTTGCAAAAGGTCTTTTGACTATGTTCAAGATAATTAAGTTCATCTTATGAACTCCCACTCAGATAGACATCCCTCTGGTCATCTAAGTGATTACATGATCCGAGTCAACTAGGCCGTGTCCGATCATCACGTGAGACGGACTAGTCATCATCGGTGAACATCTTCATGTTGATCGTATCTACTATACGACTCATGCTCGACCTTTCGGTCTCTGTGTTCCGAGGCCATGTCTGTACATGCTAGGCTCGTCAAGTTAACCCTAAGTGTTCCGCGTGTGTAAATCTGTCTTACACCCGTTGTATGTGAACGTAAGAATCCATCACACCCGATCATCACGTGGTGCTTAGAAGCGACGAACTTTAGCAACGGTGCACAGTTAGGGGAGAACACTTCTTGAAATTGTTGTAAGGGATCATCTTATTTACTACCGTCGTTCTAAGTAAACAAGATGCATAAACATAATAAACATCACATGCAATTATATAGTAGTGACATGATATGGCCAATATCATATAGCTCCATTGATCTCCATCTTCGGGGCTCCATGATCATCATCGTCACCGGCATGACACCATGATCTCCATCATCGTGTCTTCATGAAGTTGTCTCGCCAACTATTACTTCTACTACTATGGCTACCGGTTAGCAATAAAGTAAAGTAATTACATGGCGTTGTATAATGACACGCAGGTCATACAATAAATAAAGACAACTCCTATGGCTCCTGCCGGTTGTCATACTCATCGACATGCAAGTCGTGATTCCTATTACAAGAACATGATCAATCTCATACATCACATATCATTCATCACATTCTTCTTGGCCATATCACATCACATAGCATACCCTGCAAAAACAAGTTAGACGTCCTCTAATTGTTGTTTGCATGTTTTACGTGGCTGCTATGGGTTTCTAGCAAGAACGTTTCTTACCTACGCAATACCACAACGTGATATGCCAATTGCTATTTACCCTTCATAAGGACCCTTTTCATCGAATCCGTTCCGACTAAAGTGGGAGAGACTGGCACCCGCTAGCCACCTTATGCACCAAGTGCATGTCAATCGGTGGAACCTGTCTCACGTAAGAGTACGTGTAAGGTCGGTCCGGGCCGCTTCATCCCACAATACCGTCGAAACAAGATTGGACTAGTAACGGTAAGCATATTGAACAACATCAACGCCCACAACTACTTTGTGTTCTACTCGTGCAAAGAATCTACGCAATAGACCTAGCTCATGATGCCACTGTTGGGGAACGTAGCAGAAATTCAAAATTTTCCTACGTAACACAAAGATCTATCTATGGAGAGACCAGCAACGAGTAGAAAGGGGAGTGCATCTACATACCCTTGTAGATCGCTAAGTGGAAGCGTTCAAGTGAACGGGGTTGATGGAGTCGTACTCGTCGTGATTCAGATCACCGATGATCAAGTGCCGAACGGACGGCACCTCCGCGTTCAACACACGTACAGCCCGGTGACGTCTCCCACGCCTTGATCCAGCAAGGAGAGAGGGAGAGGTTGAGGAAGACTCCATCCAACAGCAGCACAACGGCGTGGTGGTGGTGGAGGAGCGTGGCAATCCTGCAGGGCTTCGCCAAGCACCTACGGGAGAGGAGGAGGTGTCACGGGAGGGAGGGAGGCGCCAAGGGCTCAGGTGTGGATGCCCTCCCTCCCCTCCACTATATATAGGGGCAGGGGAGAGGGGGGAGGCTCAGCCTTGCCCCCTCCTCCAAGGAAGGGGTGCGGCTAAGGAGGGGGGAGGAGTCCATCCTCCCCAAGGCACCTCGGAGGTGCCTTCCCCCTTTAGGACTCTCCCCTTTTTCCTATATCTTGGCGCATGGGCCTCTAGGGGCTGGTGCCCTTGGCCCATGTAGGCCAAGGCGCACCCCCTACAGCCCATGTGGCCCCCCGGGGCAGGTGGCCCCACCCGGTGGGCCCCCGGGACCCTTCCGGTGGTCCCGATACAATACCGATGACCCTGAAACTTGTCCCGATGGCCGAAACAGGACTTCCTATATATAAATCTTTACCTCCGGACCATTCCAGAACTCCTCGTGACGTCCGGGATCTCATCCGGGACTCCGAACAACATTCGGTAACCACATACAAGCTTCCTTTATAACCCTAGCGTCATCGAACCTTAAGTGTGTAGACCCTACGGGTTCGGGAGACATGCAGACATGACCGAGACGTTCTCCGGTCAATAACCAAAAGCGGGATCTGGATACCCATGTTGGCTCCCACATGTTCCACGATGATCTCATCGGATGAACCACGATGTCAAGGACTCAATCGATCCCGTATACAATTCCCTTTGTCTATCGGTATGTTACTTGCCCGAGATTCGATCGTCGGTATCCAATACCTTGTTCAATCTCGTTACCGGCAAGTCACTTTACTCGTTCCGTAACACATCATCCCGTGATCAACTCCTTGGTCACATTGCGCATATGATGATGTCCTACCGAGTGGGCCCAGAGATACCTCTCCGTTTACACGGAGTGACAAATCCCAGTCTCGATCCGCATAAAACAATAGATACTTTCGGAGATACCTGTAGTGCACCTTTATAGTCACCCAGTTACGTTGTGACGTTTGATACACTCAAAGCACTCCTACGGTATCCAGGAGTTACACGATCTCATGGTCAAAGGAAGAGATACTTGACATTGGCAAAGCTCTAGCAAACGAACTACACGATCTTTGTGCTAAGCTTAGGATTGGGTCTTGTCCATCACATCATTCTCCTAATGATGTGATCCCGTTATCAACGACATCCAATGTCCATAGCCAGGAAACCATGACTATCTGTTGATCACAACGAGCTAGTCAACTAGAGGCTCACTAGGGACATATTGTGGTCTATGTACTCACACGTGTATTAGATTTCCGGATAATACAGTTATAGCATGAACAAAAGACAATTATCATGAACAAGGAAATATAATAATAATACTTTTATTATTGCCTCTAGGGCATATTTCCAACACCGAGCCCTGCCCGAGGAGGGCGCCGGGCACACCTCCCTATGCAAGGGAGGGAGGCGCCCCAAGCGCGGGCGCTGATCCTGAGGTGGTGCTGCTGGAGGCACCACTCCCCTGAGGCCTAGTGCAGAGTAGCTGCTTCTTCTTGGGGTTGACCTCAAGTGGGTACTACACACCCGCACTGTCAGGGTCTTCGATTGCTGCAGCTTGGAAGGCGCGCTCGAGGGAGCACACCGCGTCTCTTTCTTCGCAGGGGACTGTGATGATTCCGCCGCTTCCCGGCATCTTGAGGACGTTGTAGCCATGGTGGGTGACTGCCACGAATTTGGCTAGCGTTGGGTACCCGAGGATGGCATTGTACGGCAGGCGGATGTGGGCGACGTCGAAGTCGGCAAGCTCGGTGTGGTAGTTGTCACGCTGATCGAAGGTGACAGAGAGACGAACTTTCCCTATCGGGATGGTGAAGCCGTTAGTCACTCCTGAGAAAGGCTTGGCGGGCTGGAGCTGATCGTATGGCACTTGAAGGTTGTCGAGCATCTCGACAGACAGGACACTGAGCCCTGCGCTGCCGTCGATGAGGGTCTTGGTGACTTGGATATTGCCGATGACGGGTGAACACATCATCGGGAGGACGCCGGCGGTTGCCGCACATTTGAGCTGGTCCGCCGAGCTAGAGGTGATGGCGTACTTGGACCATCTGAGCGGGTGCGTGGCCTCGAGCTTGGGGAGGGCTGCATTCACCTCGCGAGAGAACTGCTTGAAGATGCGCTAGGAAGCTGGGGCCTGAGCACCACCCAAGATGCAGGCGATGGCGGGCGGCTCCTAGAAGCCCCCAGCCCCTTCGTCCTGTTGGTGGTCGTCGTTCCTCCTTGGTGGTGGCGGCAGCGGAGGGAGACCAGGATTGCCCTGAGGACGATCCTCGCGAGGTTGGTCCCTCTAGGCGCCCTCACAAGGATGGTCCTGCCAGCGGTCCTTGCGAGGCTGGTCGCGCCACTCCTGGCGGGGCCCACGGTCGTCCCAACGTCCTCCACCTTGTCCAGCTCATCGGCCGTAGCCCCGGTCGTTGCGCTCGGGGCGTCGACCGAAGCGTCCATTTCGAATGGCCCTGAGCTCTTGACAATCGTTGGTGTTGTGGCTGCGCACGTTGTGGAAGGCGCAGAATGTACGGCTGCCCTTGGACGACTCGGGGAGGTCTCAGCCGCGCTTGGTGTCTGGTTCTTCCGCAAGTACGGCCACCCCTTTGCGCTTCACGTCCTTGACCTTGGCCTTCTTCTCCTCTGGATCCGCAGCAGGGAGCTCGAGGAGGGAGAGATGCCCCTCCTTAGCTCTTGCACACTTGGTTTCTATGTTGAACAGCTCCAAAGTCGTGCACAGCTCCTCATGGATGGCGAGCTCCTCCTTTATCTTGATGTCGTGGACGCCATCGAAATACGCTGAGATGATGGCCTCGTCCGTCACCTTGGAGATCTTGAGGTGCACGCTGCTGAAGCGCTGGATGTAGTTCTGCAGGGTCTCTCCCGGCTGTTGCTTGATGCGGCGCAGGTCACCCGCGGCCAGGGGGCGGTCGCAAGTGCCCTGGAAGTTGGCGACGAAGTGGTTGCGCATCTCATCCCAGGAGGAGATCGAACCCCGGGGCAGATTCAGGAGCCATGAGCGGGCGCCGTCCTTGAGAGCCATGGGGAACCAGTTCGCCATGACCTTTTCGTCGCTGTTGGCCGCCTCGATGCTCAGATCATAGAGCTGCAAGAACTCCGCAGGGTCGGGGGTGCTGTCATAGCGTGGAGGCAGATCCGGCTTGAACTTGCCTGGCTAGACGATGCTACGCAGCTCAGGAGTGAAGGCGCGGCAGCCTGCCGTGGCCATTGGGGCCCGTTGTGGGGGCTGAGCTTGATCTTGGTGTCCCTGCGCTGCCACGGCAAGTGGCGCATGGCTCTGCCGCGGCAAGCGATCCAGACGTGGCAGTGCTGGGAGCGGTGGAGCATTTTCTTGCGGACGAGGAACCTCTTGATAGCTTCTTTCTTCGTGCGCGGGCACACGATGCGGAGCATCACGCCGCGGGACCACACATCTTGGAGCGAGGACGTCGTCTTGACACGGAGGAGGTGGAGGCGCTCCATGAGCCGCGCGTCTCAGCGCGAGGGCGCTGTATTGATGCAGAGGGGGCGGAGGCGCTCCGTGAGCCACATCGCCCGCAGCCGAGGGTGGGCGACACAGCGAGAGGGATGGTGCAGGAGAGCCCCCTGCGGCGCTGACGAGCTCCGCGATGCGGTCCAACCAGTCCTCGTAGAGGTCGTCGACTGGGTAGTAACATAGGAGCTCACGTGCCATGAGCAGCGCGGCCTGCACATCCGTGGGTGCGCGGCGAGCGTGAGACGATGAGCCGACCGAAGTCAGTGACGGGGTGGCGGTGCGGCCGTCTCGCCGCACAGAGGGGTGCAGTGAGGAGGCTTGCTGCTCGTTTGCCACCGGGCCGGGTGGCCGCGTTGGCGGCGGGTGACGGAGAACGATAGGTAGGTCCATCGACAAGGGCTGTCTGAGCGACGCGGGTGGCGAGAGCGGCCCGACGCTCAGCGCGGGCCCGGCGAGCGTCGGACATGAGCTTGGTGGAGTGGCGAAGAGCGGATTGATGAAGGGGAAAGCTTAAGCGCACCCCTACCTGGTGCGCCAAATGTCGGATTTCGGGTTCCGGCAAGACCCTTGAGGTTCGAACACTGGGGTGCGCATGAAGATCTCTCCCCACTCTAGCTCGCACACATCATGATCTCACGGCCTAGCTCGACGAACCCAAAGAACAAGAGACACAAGAGTTTATACTGGTCCGGGCCACCGATGTGGTGTAATACCCTACTCCAGTGTGGTGTGGTGGATTGCCTCTTGGGCTGAGGATGAACAGTTACAAGGGAAGAACAACCTCCTGAGGAGAGGTGTTCTTGTGCCTGGCGAACTTGTGTGGTTGAGGATGAACAGAAAATCCTCTCCCTGTTGTGGTGGTGGCAAGTCCTATTTATAGTGGCCTCGGCCCTCTTCCCAAATATTGAGCGGGATGGGATCCCACAACGGCCAAATTCGAAGGGAGACAACTAGTACAAGTTATCCTGACAAAAGTAGTCTTCGCCTGCCAAAGGCTCTGGTGGTGACGCCGTCTTGGGCTCCACGGTGACCTCCGTCCTACTGTCCTGCTGGTCTTGGTCTTGTTGCACCGATATGGAAACCTTTACCTGATGCCTCGAGACTCCTTGCCTGCGCTTGCCTCTTTAGCACCAAAGAGGAAACGAGGACACTGTGTGCAGTGGCGCCTGCCTGGCTCCAGTCGTCATGGCTTGCATCACAAAAACCTCGTGAGGTGTCACTTGCCTTGATCTCTCCGCCCCTTGCGAGCCAGCCTGGCGAGGCTGCCCCCGAGGAGGTCTTGTGTCGTCCGCCTCGCGAGGCTTGGCCCCTCGCGAGGGTCTTGAGTGTTTGCTGGTGAAGATGGGCCGTACAGGGCCGCTGGTGGAGCCACGCTGTGGGTCGCAGGCAGGCAAGTCTGGGGACCCCCGTTCCCAAAACGCCGACAGAACCCAACGAGGAGCAGAAGGAAATGACAAGCGGTTTTCAGCAAGGTATTCTCTGCAAGCGCTGAAATTGTCGGTAACAGATAGTTGTATGATGAGATAATTCATAACGAGTAACAAGTAACAAAAGTAACCAAGGTGCAGCAAGGTGGCCCAATTCTTTTTGTAGCAAAGGACAAGCCTGGGCGAACTCTTATATAAAGCAAAGTGCTCCTGAGGACACATGGGAATTGTTATCAAGTTAGTTTTCATCATGTTCATATGATTCACGTTCGTTACTTTGATAATTTGATATGTGGGTGGATTGGTGCTTGGGTGCTGCCTTTCCTTGGACAAGCCTCTCACTTATGATTAACCCCTCTTGCAAGCATCCGCAACTAAGAAAGAAGAATTAAGATAAATCTAACCATATCATGAAACATATGGATCCAAATAAGCCCCTTACAAAGCAACACATAAACTAGGGTTTAAGCTTCTGTCACTCTAGCAACCCACCATCTACTTATTACTTTCTAATGCCTTCGTCTAGGCCCAAACAATGGTGAAGTGTCATGTAGTTGACGTTCACATAACACCACTAGAGGAAAGACAAGATACGTCTCATAAAAATATCGAACAAATACCAAATTCACATGATTACTTATAATAAGACTTCTCCCATATCCTCAGGAACAAACATAACTACTCACAAATCATATTCATGTACACAATTAGAGGAGTATTAATTATCATTAAGGATCTGAACATATGATCTTCCACTAAATAAACCAACTAGCATCAACTACAAGGAGTAAACAACACTACTAGCAACCCACAGGTACCAATCTGAGGTTCTGAGATAAAGATCGGATACAAGAGATGAACTAGGGTTTGGGAGGAGATGGTGCTACTAAAGATGTTGATGGAGATTGACCCCCTCTCGATGAGAGGATCGTTGGTGATGACGATGGCTTCGATTTCCCCCTCCCAGAGGGAAGTTTCCCCGGCAGAACAGCTCCCCCAGAGCCCTAGATTGCTTCTGCCGAAGTTCTGCCTCAAGACGGCGTCGCTTCATCCCGAAAGATTCCTTCTGATATTTTCCAGGTCAAAACACACCATATAGCAGAATATGGGCGTCGGGGGCCTGCCAGGTGGCCCACAAGACCAGAGGGCGCCCCTAGGGGGTAGGGCACACCCTCCACCCTTGTGGATGGCAGGTGGCCCCCCTTTGGTGCTTTCTTCGCCCAATGTTTTTATATATTCCAAAAATATTATCTGTGAAGTTTTAGGACTTTTGAAGTTGTGTAGAATAGGTCTCTAATATTTGCTCCTTTTCCAGTCCAGAATTCCAGTTGCCGATATTCTCCCTCTTCATGTAAACCTTGTAAAATAGGAGAGAAAAGGCATAAGTGTTGAACCTAAACAGGTAACAGAAGCCCATAATACAATAAATATCTACATAAAAGCATGATGCAAAATGGACGTATACACTCCCCCAAGCTTAGACCTCGCTTGTCCTCAAGCGAAAGCCGAAATCGGAAAATATGTCCACATGTTTAGAGATAGAGGTGTCGATAAAATAAAATACGAACATGAGGGCATCATGATTATCTTTAGGATAGAAACATATATTGTCATATAATTTCTTATGCTAAAGTGACAATTCATTCACAGGGTAAAGCATGAATCAGAAACTTTATTGAAAACTAACAAACTATGATCTCAGTCATTGAAGCAATTGTAATTTATCATAACACCGGAAAGAGTCAATATAAGAGCTTTTTAGCAAGTCCACATACACAACTATCATTTAATCTTTCACAATTGCTAACACTCATGCGATACTTATGGGTTCAAAGTTTCAATCGGACATAGAGAAAGATAGGGGCTTGTAGTTTCGCCTCCCAACCTTTTACCTCAAGGTTAATGTCAACAATAATACTTTATGGTAACCTACATCCGAGTGGATATATATATCCGGATATCTCCAACACATAGTGCTTGCCAAAGGAAAAAGTGTGAAAAGGAAATGTGATGATCACCATGATTCTTGTATAAGGGTAGAAGATAAAAGTAAAAGATTAGCCCTTCGTAGAGGGAAGCAGAGGTTGTCATGCGCTTTTATGGTTGGATGCACAAAATCTTAATGCAAAAGAACGTCATTTTATATTGCCGCTTGTGATAAAGAACTTTATTATGCAGTCCGTCACTTTTATTTCTTCCATATCACAAGTTCGTATAAAGCTTATTTTCTTCACACTAATAGATCATACATATTTAGACAACAATTTTTATTACTTGCATCGATGACAACTTACTTGAGGGATCTTACTCACTCCATAGGTAGGTATGGTGGACTCTCATGGCAAAAATGGTTTAAGGGATGTTTGGAAGCACAAGTAGTATCTCTACTTGGTGCAAAGAATTTGGTTAGCATGAGAGGGAAATGCAAGCTCAACATGTTGGATGATCCATGACAATATAACTTCTATTCGAATATAAGAAAACATAACCCATTATGTTGTCTTCCTTGTCCAACATCAACTTTTTAGCATGTCATATTTTAATGAGTGCTCACAATTACAAAAGATGTCCAAGATAGTATATTTATATGTGAAGCCTCTCTTTCTTTATTACTTCCTATAAATTGCAACAATGACCAAAACTATGTTTGTCAACTCTCAACAACTTGTTTTCATCATATTCTTTATATGTGAAGACATTACTCTCCATAAGATCAATATATGATCTTTTTATTTCTTTTTATTCTTTTATTTTATACCCTCAAGATCATAGCAAGAAAGCAAAGCTCTCAACTCGAAACTACTCTTTATTATATATAACTCACGAACTCGATTACATAGACAAAACATAAAGCAAAACTCAAAGCTAGATCATAATAAAATTTTATTGTACTATATCTAACCAAAAGGATCAAACTAAGAAAAATGATAAAAGTAAAGATGTGATGGTGATATGATACCGGGACACCTCCCCCAAGCTTGGCAGTTGCCAAGGGCAGTGCCCATACCCATGTATTTATGTCTCTTTCTTCAGAGGTGATGATGTAATATTCTTGGCGATGATGCCCCTTAGGATGCGATTCTCTTCCTCGAGCTTATTAACTTGCTGCTTAAGATCCATTACTTCCTTGTGGAGTTTACCCGTGACGGCTAGAGTTCCAATCACCCATGGATGTTTCATAGCTGCGGGGAAAAGGTAACACTCTTTTTCATATTTTCATAAGATAGAAATCTAGCATTAGGGTGGATGACCGGATTTCATATTGCTGAGCTCTAACGGGAGGTAACTTCTTGATTCTCCTCCATGGCATGCACTCTTTTCAAGTCAGCCTCCATCTCCTCCTCCGTTTCTTGCCCAAAGTGGCCAGCTTCGCCGTGTGCTCTTGGGTCCAGTGCCGGATGAGAGACGCGACTCTCCCCGATCGACTCTTGTGAAGACATCTTGCTCCAAATCTGCTGCAGAAACAACTCAAAACAAAAATAGGAGATATTGCCGTGGTACGGTGGTCAAAACCTTTGGGAGATTATATAATGAATTTTTACCGACCAAAAGAAGTGTTGTGTAAGGAAACGGAGTCCGGAGGGCACTTGAGGTGGCCACAAGGCAGGGGCGCGCCCTCCACCCTTGTGGTCGCCTCGTGTCTCTTTCAGACTACTTTTAATTTTCCCAAATTTTTAGATATTCCAAAACGGAGGAAAATTGACATTTGAACAATTTTGGAGTCGGTTTACTTACCGTACCACATACATATTCATTTTTGGAGTCTGAAATGTTCTGGAAAGTGTCCCTCATGTACTCCTCCAGTGTTACGGTGTCAATAATATTAGTCTCAATATTTATGGGAGTACCTGAGATATAATGTTTGATTCTTTGACCGTTTACCACCTTCGGATTTGTGCCCTCGACGTTGTTGATTTTGATGGCACCGGTACGATGGACCTCCTAGATAATGTAAGGACCTTCCCATTTAGAGAGAAGTTTTCCTGCAAAAAAATCTTAAACGAGAGTTGTATAGCAAAACATGATCACCTACATTAAATTAATGCTTTTGTATCCTCTTGTCATGGCATCTTTTAACATTTTATTTAAACAACTTGGCATTCTCATAGGCTTGGGTTCTGCATTCATCAAGTGAGCTAATGTCAAATAACATCTTCTCACTGGCAAGTTTTAAATCATAATTGAGCTCTTTAATAGCCCAATATGACTTATGTTCTAGTTCAAGAGGTAAGTGACAAGCCTTACCATAAACCATTTTATACGGAGACATACCCATGGGATTCTTATAAGCAGTTCTATAAGGCTATAATGCATCATCAAGTTTCTTAGACCAATTCTTTCTAGATCTATTAACAGTCTTTTGCAAAATCAATTTAATCTCTCTATTGCTCAATTCTACTTGACCACTAGATTGAGGATGATCTGGAGATGCAATTCTATGGTTAACATCATATTTAGCAAGCACTTTATGGAAAGCACCATGAATAAAATGTGAACCACCATCATTCATTAAATATCTAGGGACTCCAAACCTCAGAAAATAACTTCTTTAAGCATTTTAATATATGTGTTATGATCGGTACTACTAGTTGGAATATCTTCTACCCACTTAGTAACGTAATCAACAACAACTAAAATATGTGTATACCCATTAGAGGAAGGAAAAGGTCCCATGTAATCAAAGCCCCAAACATCAAATGGTTCAATAACAACTGAATAATTCATAGGCATTTCCTGACATCTGCTAATAATGCCAATTCTTTGGCATTCATCACAAGACAAGAAAAATTTACGAGCATCCTTGAAGAGAGTAGGCCAATAAAAGCCAGATTGCAATACCTTATGTATAGTTCTATCTCCAGCGTGGTGTCCTCCATAAGACTCGGAGTAGCACTTGCGTAGGATCTATCCCTGTTCATGCTCAGGTACACAACGTCTAGTAACACCATCTACTCCTTCTTTATAAAGGTGTGGGTCATCCCAAAAATAATGTCTTAAATCATAGAAAACCTTTTTCTTTTGCTGGTATGTGAAACTAGGTGGTATAAATTTAGCAATAATGTAATTAGCATAATCAGCATACCATGGAGTATTACGAGAAGCATTTATGACAGCTAATTGTTCATCCGGAAAGCTATCACCAATAGGTAGTGGGTCATCAAGAACATTTTCTAACCTAGACAAGTTGTCCGCAATGGGGTTCTTAGCTCCCTTTCTAACAATAATATGCAAATCAAATTCTTGTAGCAAGAGAACCCATCTAATAAGTCTAGGTTTAGCATCTTTCTTTTGCATAAGATATTTAATAGCAGCATGATGAGTGTGAACAGTTACTTTCGAATCAACAATATAAGATCTGAACTTATCACAAGGAAATACAATTGCTAAAAATTCTTTTTCAGTAGTAGCATAATTTCTCTGGGCACTGTCTAGAGTTTTACTAGCATCATGTATAACATTTAATTTCTTATCAACTCTTTGCCCTAGAACAACACCAACAGCATAATCACTAGCATCACACATTATTTCAAAGGGTAAATTCCAATAAGGTGGCTGAACAATAGGTGCAGAAATCAAGGCTTTCTTAAGTATTTCAAATGCTTCTACACAATCATCATAAAAAACAAAAGGAACGTCTTTTTGCAAGAAATTAGTGAGAGGCCTAGAAATTTTAGAGAAGTCTTTAATGAACCTCCTATGGAAACCAGCATGACCAAGGAAACTTCTTATACCTTTGATATCTTTAGGACATGGTATATTTTCAATAGCATCTACTTTAGCTTTATCAACTTCAATACCTCTTTCAGAAATTTTATGCCCCAAGACAATACCTTCATTAACCATAAAGTGGCACCTCTCCCAATTCAAGACAAGATTAGTTTCTTCACATCTCTGCAAAACTCGATCAAGGTTGCTTAAGCAATCATCAAAAGAAGTTTCGTAAATGGAGAAATCATCCATGGAAACCTCAACAATCTTTTCAGAAAAATGAGAGAATATAGCAGTCATACATCTCTGAAAGGTAGTAGGTGCATTACATAAACCAAAAGGCATACGTCTATAAGCAAAGGTATTGAAAGGGCAAGTAAAAGTGGTCTTCTCCTGATCACCTTTGGACACAGGTATTTGAGAGATACCAGAATAACCATCTAGAAAGCAAAAATGTGTATGTTTGGATAATCTTTCTAACACTTGATCAATAAAAGGTAGAGGATAATGATCTTTTCTTGTGGCTTTGTTCAATTTGTGAAAATCGATTACCATTCTATAACCTATAATAATTCTTTGTGGAATCAATTCATTCTTATCATTAGGAACAACAATAATACCTCCCTTCTTAGGGACACAATGAACGGGACTTACCCATCTACTATAAGCAATCAGATAAATTATACCTGTCTCCAGAAGCTTTAATATTTCATTCTTACCACTTCTTTCATCTTGGGATTTAACCGTCGTTGGTGATCAACAACTGGTTTAGCATCATGCTCCAAATTAATTTTATGCTGACATAGAGTGGGACTAATGCCCTTAAGATCATCAAGAGTGTATCCAATAGCGGCACGGTGCTTCTTCAGAGTTTCCAATAATTCTTTTCTTCATGCTCTGAAAGGTTAGCACTAATAATAACAGGGTATATCTTCTTTCCATCAAGATAAGCATATTTCAAAGTATCAGGTAATTGTTTAAGCTCAAACACGGGATCACCCTTGGGTGGAGGAGGATCCCCAAGGATTTTAATAGGCAAATTGTGTTTCAAAATAGGCCCTTGATTAAAGAATATTTCATCTATTTCCCTTGTTTCATTCATAAACATATCATTTTCATGGTCTAGCAATAATGTTCTAAAGGATCAGTAGGAGGCACGACAATAGAAGCAAGACCAATAATTTCATCCTTACTAGGCAATTCTTTATCATGGGGTTGTCTATGAAATTTAGAGAAATTAAAATCATGAGACATGTCCCCTAAACCAACAGTAACAATATCTTTCTTGCAGTTTATCTTAGCATTAACAATATTCAAGAAAGGTCTACCAAATATAATGGGACAAAAATCATCTTGTGGGGAACCAAGAACAAGAAAATCAATAGGGTATTATATTTTCCCACACAAGAATTCAACATCTCTAACAATCTCAATTGGAGAAATAGTATCTCTATTGGCAAGCTTAATTGTAACATCAATATCTGCTATCTCAACAGATGCAATATCATTCATAATTTCTTCATACAAAGGTATAAGGAATTGCACTCACACTAGCACCCAAATCACATAAGCCATGATAACAATGACCTCCAATTTTAACAGAAACAACATGCATGCCAACAACAGTTCTATGTTTATCTTTAATATCGGGTTTAGCAAACCTAGCAGCTTCATCACACAAATAAACAACATGGCCATCAATATTATCAACCAGGAGATCTTTAAACATAGCAATACTAGGTTCAACTTTAATTTGTTCATAGGGTGTAGGTGCTCTAGTATAACTCTTATGAACCACAGTTGAAGCTTTAGCATGATCCTTTATTCTAAGAGGAAAAGGTGGTTTCTCAATATAAGCAGCAGGAACAATAGGATCAACATTATAATTAATAGTTTCTTCTTCAACTTTAATAGGTTCTGCTACATTCACTTCAATGGGAGGATGCTATTTAAACCACTTATCCTTAGGGATATCAACATGAGTAGCAAAAGATTCACAGAAAGAAGCTACTATCTCAGAGTCAAGTCCATATTTAGTGCTAAATTCACGAAAAGCATCGGTATCCATAAAAGATTTAACACAATCAAACTTAAGGTTTATACCTGACTCCTTACCTTCATCGAGTTTCCAATCTTCAGAGTTGCGTTTAATTCTTTCCAATAAATCCCATATGAATTCAATATCCTTCCTCATAAAAGAACCAGTACAAGAAGTATCGAGCATGGATCGATCATTATGAGAAAGCCGAGCATAATTTTTTTGAATAATAATTTCTCTTGAGAGCTCATGATTGGGGCATGAATATAACATTGACTTAAGCCTCCCCCAAGCTTGAGCGATACTTTCTCCTTCATGAGGCCAAAAATTATATATATAATTCCGATCATGATGAACCAGATGCATATGATAAAATTTCTGATTAAATTCCAATTTCAATCGGTTGTAGTTCCATGATACAATATCATCACATATCCTATACCGTGTCTATGCATTTCCCTTCAAAGATAAAGGAAAGAACTTCTTATTGACAACATCCTCGGGCATGCCTACAAGCTTAAATAATCCACAAACTTCATCCACATATATTAGGTGCATATCGAGATGTAATGTTCCATCTCCTGCATAAGGATTAGCTAACCGTTTCTCTATCATACCTGAAGGAATTTCATAATAAATATTTTCAGTAGGTGCAGTAGGTTGAGGAGCAACTATTTGCTCTTCTGTTTGAGGTGAAGATACCCTGAACAAGCCCCTCAAAGGATTATTTTCCATAGTAACAAGTGACAGTAAATTTCAGCACACTATATAAATTTTTCCTTACCAAATTCCACTTACCAAAGGCGTTTCACTCCTCGGCAACGGTGCCAGAAAATAGTCTTGATGACCCACAAGTATAGGGGATCTATCATAGTCCTTTCGATAAGTAAGAGTGTTGAACCCAACGAGGAGCAGAAGGAAATGACAAGCGGTTTTCAGCAAGGTATTCTCTGCAAGCACTGAAATTATCGATAACAGATAGTTGCATGATGAGATAATTCGTAACTAGTAACAAGTAACAAAAGTAAACAAGGTGCAGCAAGGTGGACCAATCCTTTTTGCATCAAAGGAGAAGCCTGGACGAACTCCTATATAAAGCAAAGCGCTCCCGAGGACACATGGGAATTATTGTCAAGTTAGTTTTCATCATGCTCATATGATTCGCGTTTGTTACTTTGATAATTTTATATGTGGGTGGACCGGTGCTTGGGTGCTGCCCTTCCTTGGACAAGCCTCCCACTTATGATTAACCCCTCTTGCAAGCATCCGCAACTAAGAAAGAAGAATTAAGATAAATCTAACCACAGCATGAAACTTATGGATCCAAATCAACCACGAAGCAACACATAAACTAGGGTTTAAGCTTCTGTCACTCTAGCAACCCATCATCTACTTATAACTTACCAATGCCTTCGTCTAGGCCCAAACAATGGTGAAGTGTCATGTAGTCGACGTTCACATAACACCACTAGAGAAAAGACAACATACATCTCATCAAAATATCGAACGAATACCAAATTCACATGATTACTTATAACAAGACTTCTCCCATGTCCTCAGGAACAAACGTAACTACTCACAAAGCATATTCATGTTCATTATCATAGGAGCATTAATTATCATTAAGGATCTGAACATATGATCTTCCACCAAATAAACCAACTAGCATCAACTACAAGGAGTAATCAACACCACTAGCAACCCACAGGTACCAATCCAAGGTTTTGAGACAAAGATCGGATACAAGAGATGAACTAGGGTTTGAGAGGAGATGGTGCTGGTGAAGATGTTGATGGAGATTTACCCCCTCTCGATGAGAGGGTCATTGGTGATGATGATGGCTTTGATTTCCCCCTCCCGGAGGGAAGTTTCCCCGGCAGAACAGCTCTGCCGGAGCCCTAGATTGGTTCTGCCCAAGTTCTGCCTCGAGATGGTGGTGCTTCGTCCCGAAAGCTTCCTTCTGATTTTTTCTAGGTTAAAACACACCATATAGCAGAAGATGGGTGTCGGGGGCCTGCCAGGTGGCCCACAAGACCGGAGGGCGTGCCCTCCACCCTTGTGGATGGCAGGTGGCCCCATCTGGTGCTTTCTTCGCCCAATATTTTTTATATATTCCAAAAATATTCTCCATGAAGTTTCAGGACTTTTGGAGTTGTGCAGAATAGGTCTCTAATATTTGCTCCTTTTCTAGTCTAGAATTCCAGCTGCCTGCATTCTCCCTCTTCATGTAAACCTTGTAAAAATAAGAGAAAAAAGGCATAAGTATTGAACCTAAATAGGTAATAACAACCCATAATGCAATAAATATCAACAAAAAGCATGATGCAAAATGGACGTATCACTTCTCAACCACTCCGTCTGCGATGGCCGACACCGATCTGAAGGGGCAGTGGACTGATAACCCACAAGTATAGGGGATCGCAACAGTCTTCGAGGGTAGAGTATTCAACCCAAATTTATAGGTTCGACACAAGGGGAGCCAAAGAATATTTGCAAGTATTAGCAGCTGAGTTGTCAATTCAACAACACTTGGAGATTAATTATCTGCAGCAATATGATTAGTAGCACAGTAATATGATAGTTTTGATATCAGTGGTAATAGTAATAGTAACAATAACAGTGATAGCAATGATTTTGTAGCAGTTGTGACAGTAGCAATAGCGATAGTAACTTAGTAGAAACAATATGTGGAAAATTCGTAGGCATTGGATCGGTGAATTCGTTGGATGATATTCATCATATAACAGTCATAACCTAGGGCGATACGGCACTAGCTCTAGTTCATAAATATAATGTAGGCATGTATTCCGTAAATAGTCATACATGCTTATGGAAAGAACTTGCATGACATTTTTTGTCCTACCCTCCCGTGGTAGAGGGGTCCATAAGGAAAGTAAGGGATATTAAGGCCTCCTTTTGATATAGAACCAGAACAGCATTAACACATAGTGAATACATGAACTCCTCAAATTACGGTCATCACTCGAAAGTATCCCGACTATTGTCACTCTGGGGTTTACGGATCATAACACGTAACAGGTGTCTATAACTTGCAAAATCAGATCTAGAACATAGATATAATGGTAATAACATAAATGGTTCGGATCTGGAATCATGGCACCCGGGCCCAAAGTGACAAGCATTCAGCATGTCAAAGTCATAGCAACATCAATCTCAGAACATACTGGATACTAGGGTGAAGCCCCAACAAAACTAACTTGATTACATGATGAATCTCATCCAACTCCCTCACTGACCAGTGAGCCTACGAAGGAATTACTCACCCCCGGTTGGGAGCATGATGGAATTAGCGATGGAGAAGGGTTGGTGATGACAAAGATCGAAGATCCCCCTCTTTGAAGCCCTAAACAGACTCCTGATCTGGCCTCCCGATGAAGAACAGGAGGTGGTGGTGGCAGTCGGTGTCAAAACTGGCGGATCTCGGGTAGGGGGTCCCGAACTGTGCGTCTAAGGCTGATGGTAACAGGAGGCGGGGGACACAATGTTTACCTAGGTTCGGGCCCTCTCGATGGAGGTAATACCCTACTTCCTGCTTGATTGACCTTGATGATATGAGTATTACAAGAGTTGATCTACCACGAGATCGTAGAGGCTAAACCCTAGAAACTAGCCTATGATTATGATTGTTGTTGTCCTATGGACTAAACCCTCCAGTTTATATAGACACCGGAGGGGGCTAGGGTTACACAGAGTCGGTTATAGAGAAGGAGATCTACATATCCAAATCGCCAAGCTTGCCTTCCACGCAAAGGAGAGTCGCACCCGGACACGGGACGAAGCCTTCAATCTTGTATCTCCATAGTCCAACGGTCCGGCCAAAGTATATAGTCCGGCTGTCCGAGGACCCCCTAATCCAGGACTCCCTTAGTAGCCCCTGAACCAGGCTTCAATGAAGATGAGTTCAGCGCGCAGATTTTCTTCGGCATTGCAAGGCAGGTTCTTCTCCAAATCCCGAGTACCTATCGTAACGAGAAGTGTCCAGCTTCCCATGAATGTTGCACTCCTCGGCTTCTATGCTTTAATAATGGCTATCTTCCATGTGTCGAGCGAATGCGAGAAGTCGGGGCGTTTTTACATTTGCCACCCTAACCATGTAGGTAAATCGTCTATTTAAAGAGTCGGGGATCTTTAGATCCAGATCACACCATCCTCCCACAGCGAGTATCCATCGGAGCGCGCCCGGAAAAGTCCATCCCAACATGGCCGACCATCGCAGCTCCTCCTCTCGCTCCCGTAGCACTAAGCCAGACAATTGGGAGAAGTGTTCCATCCCCCACAGCCAATTAGTATAGTTGCAGACCCAGGGGTTTCTCCCTCCTGCGTATATGGTCCCCGTTTGAGCCGGACTAGCCACTTATAATGGCGGGGAACAAGCGGAGAGCTTTCCCAACCCATCCAGGGGGGAGCGGGTATGCCTTGTCCCTTACTTATTGAGGGGACTCAGATTTCCAATCCATCCGTTCCTCTGTGGGCTCCTGGAGTTCTATGGCCTCCAGCTGCATAACTTTACTCCCGCCTCCATATTACACGTCGCCGGCTACGTCGCCTTTTGCGAGCTGTTTCTGGGCTGTGAAGCTCATTTCGAGCTATGGAAGAGGCTATTCTGCCTCGTACCCCGTACACAGGATGGGTCAATATATCAAGCGGGCGGAGCCGAAATATGGCGCATCGCCGGGACCGGATACCTGTCTGGTACTCTAAAGAAGACATCCGAAGACTGGCCTTCAGAGTGGTTTTATATGGAGGACGTCCCCCTTACGGACCCTATTCGGATGGGACTTCCTGAGTTTAATAATGCCCCTTTGAAGAAACGCCGTAGTTGGCACCCTCGGAGCCCCTAGGAGGAAGATAACAGAGAGGTCCTTTACCTGATGGGCAGGATAAAAACGCTGGCCAAATCAGGACTGACAATAATCGAGGTTATGTCAATATGTATAATGCGGGGGGTGCAGCCACTTCAGTATCGGGGGAAACCCATGTGGCACTTCAATGGAGAAGACGATGCCACCCGCTGCAGCCGTAAAGGTCCCGACTCCGCCGCTGCTCTAGCGAAAATACTGTCTGATTTATACAAAGGAGAGGAAGAGGAGTTCATCCGCATTAAGCCACGGGATGGATTCTGCATGTACAACCCCCCAAACTGGGTGAGCTGCTACCTTTTACTCCAGATCTTCCCGTATTCTTCATCATAAATATTTACCTTGCTATTTCATAGTAGGAACTACGAAAAGCTGTGAGGGAGGTCCACAACTCGTTTCCACAGCCAGAGGACCCTGACCGGGCCCTCGACCCCGGACTCTAAGAAGATCCGGACATATTTGTGGAGCTCATCGACAGGAAGTTCTATCAGTTAAGCTGCGACAGTGCCTTGGTGGCCATCATAGCCGATTATCCTGGCCTGCTCCCTACATCGCATGTAAGTAAAACCGGAGTCCCAACTTCCAATAAGGATCCCTTTTTTGCACTTCACCCACCGCACACATATGGTGTCTTACAGGGAAGGCCCTCGGGACGCCATGCCAAACCCGCGGTGACTCACCAACAAGGGCACCGAAGCTGGGTAGGCTTAAAAGGAAGGTGGTCAGGACTGAGACGCTGTCGCAGAGGTATGAAAAAAAACCCCGCTTCGTGGTTGTCGTCTTTAAAATATAATAACGTCCAAGGTTCCTGGCAGAAAAAACGCTCGCCGGACCGTGTCCGGAGAGCTTGCCGGCCACGCCTCCACCAGCCGGACTCTAGAGCCGGACTTAAGGGCAGATGCTAACGTGGGGACAACACCAGATGTTCCTCCTACAGAGGATGCAGATAGGCTGTCCGCTACAAATTCCAAAGTGGAGAGTGCCATGAATCACAGGCGTCGTCGGGCCGTACTCGGCGACCCTGGTTTCTCCAAAGTGGTGTTTGATGCCTTCAACTCAGGAGACGCGTACATCCGAGCTGCTCAAAATGGCCTTGCCAGAGCCACGGACCAGTATGGAAAGGATATACAGGTAAGAAAATCTAATAATTATGTATATCAGTAGCCCTTGAGACTTGAAACAGTTGGCACAACTGATTTAAGGATCATTATATGCGTAGGTTCTTACGGAGAAGAATACCCAGTTGTCTCAAGAGCTGGAGGAGTACAAAGCCCAGCTACGGGCCGCAGTTGCCGGAATGGAGGAGTCCAAGAAGGCCCCATCTGGTAATACTCGTCCCGATCGAAAAGAATGAAATGACATGTACCAGTTAGTATTCGGCATGCATGCAAATCTAACAATAGATTCTGCAGATGATCCCAGAGTGAATCCGAAGATCATGCGAGGGGATGAGCAACATGCTCAACGACAGCTAGAGGCTGGCGAGCGCGTGCTTACGTGGGTTAGGCAGGAGAAAAACGATCTCCAAGATGCCAATACCCGGCTGGGCGTTGAACTAAAAGATGTTCGGGCCCAGCTAGCTGACTCCGTAAAGGAGAATAAGAGGCTTCGACGCGGCATTTTTAGTAAGTGCTTGAATGAAAATTTATAGAGTTCGGCGAAGAAACCGGCTAACAGAGTTATGTCTGTAGGTATGCTGATGGGTCGTCCCGAAGAGGAGATGCCCAGATCTGCGGGGGATCTTCTGGCAAAGCTCTCACGTCTGCACGAACAAGTTCTACAGGTGATGCAGGGCATTGCCCAGGCCTTGTGGCCATCCGCCCCCCTGCCAGGAGGCATGGGGGAGCTCGTAGAGATGCTCAAGGGAGCGCGGCAGCGCTTTCGATTATGGAAGATATTTGCCTGCCGACAAGGTGCAAGGGAAGTCTGGGCCATGGTGAAGACGTGATATACCAAGGCTGACCCGAACCACATGGCCGAGGTCGGACTTGTAGGGTCTGATGGGAAAGAGATCCCCGTTAGTCTGGTATATGACCAGGTAAAATTAGCCACGAAGTATTCCCAATAGGATTGTAGGCTAGACAGCATGTTGGATGGTATAGAAGAAGAATTTAGTCAGTCTAAGTGACTATGTACTTCAAGTGACATATTTTGTCCCTAGCCAGATTGTAAATCATTTGTCATGGCAGACCTTTTCGCTTCGACCTCCGGACCTGACAGTCCGGAGTGTATCCGAATACCCGCTCAGTTATGTAAAAACCAGGGTACGCGTGGAAACCAGGCATAGGGGTCATACCTGCTTGAACAGACAAGTACCCAACTAGGTATGTTATATTACATCGGTAGTAAGAAACATCTTCCACGGAGAATAGTTCCGTTAAGGATTCCTTTCCCTGGGTACGCATGCATTAATGTGCATGTCAGAACTGCGAAAGGAGACGCAGGATATAAACATCTGGGGGCATGTATTGCAATAAGTAAAAGTCATCTTCTATTCACCGACCGAATATTCCCTTAAGAACGCTAGCTTTCAGCTTCATGCAGTCTAAGGTACACATTCGGCTAACCCAACAGTAATAATCGCAGAGGTGCTCCCCTTATGCCCTAGCCGAATTAACGGGAATGTAGGGCATAAACACAAGAGCTAGGCAACCCAGCTTGGCCAAAACTTAAGTCATATCGATGCATATAATGGCGAAGAAAAGGTACATGTGGAAAAGTAACACATGTGTAGGGGGCATAGAGCCCGGAACATAATTATATTAAGCTTCTATATAAGAAGCCCCCAGGTGTAATGAGCACGCATGGCGCGTCAAGATTGTGTAGTCAAGACACATTTTAACCTTTTAAGGCCGTGAAGAAAAAAGGAAGGAAGGAAGAAAGAAAGACAGATATCGGATATATATAAAAAAGGCAGAGGTAAGGAGACGAACACAGAGTCTGACACTAGGCGTAGAACCTTCGGAGTCTGGCCGTGTTCAATGGGTTTGGCTCGAGTCGATTGTCCGATGCATCACGCAGGCGGTACGCTCCACCGGTTAGAACCTTGTCGATGATGAAGGGACCTTCCCGTTTGTGCTTGAGCTTGTCCTTTTTCATCTCGGGTAGGCGTAGAACGAGTTCACCAACGTTATAAGTTTTGGCCCGTACTTCTCTGCTTTGATACCATCGAGCCTGTTGCTGATAGAACGCAGAGCGGGCTTTTGCACCGTCAGGCTCCTCCTCCAGGGCATCTAAACTGTCCTGCCGATCAAGCTCGGCTTATTTCTCTTCGTACATGCGCACTCAAGGTGAGTCATGAATGATGTCTGTCGGTGTCAAAACCGGCGGATCTCGAGTAGGGGGTCCCGAACTGTGCGTCTAAGGCAGATGGTAACAGGAGGCAGGGGACACGATGTTTACCCAGGTTTGGGCCCTCTTGATGGAGGTAATACCCTATGTCCTGCTTGATTTGTTCTTGATGATATGAGTATTACAAGAGTTGATCTACCACGAGATCGTAGAGGCTAAACCCTAGAAGCTAGCCTATGGTATGATTGTATGTTGCCTATGGACTAAACCCTCCGGTTTATATAGACACTGGATGGGGCTAGGGTTACACAGAGTCGGTTACAAGGGAGGAGATCTACATATCCGTATTGCCAAGCTTTCCTTCCACGCCAAGGAAAGTCCTATCCGGACACGGGACGAAGTCTTTAATCTTGTATCTTCATATTGCAACAGTCCGGCCAAAGGATATAGTCCGGCTGTCTGGAGAACCCCTAATCCAGGACTCCCTCAGTAGCCCCTGAACCAGGCTTCAATGACGATGAGTCCGGCGCGCAGTTTTGTCTTCGACATTGCAAGGCGGGTTCCTCCTCCGAAGACTCCATAGAAGATTGTGAACACAAGGATAGTGTCCGGCTCTGCAAAACAAGTTCCTCATACCACCATAGAGAGAATAATATTTCCACAAATCTAACCTCCTGACACGTTTTGATAGCATGACATCATGTCATGGCCCGGTCATTATTCAAACCATTTTTCTCAACCAGCACCGCACATATCGCGAGGCGGTTTTCTTGACATGTCTTGTCAAAGTAGAGATCGTGTCCCCCCTATTACATGATTCTCATCAATACGGACATGGGTAACCCAACCGCGCCATCAATTACAGCGCTTGGGGAATAAGCAATTTTACCAGGTAAGTGGGGAGGCGCATCGCCTCTTCCGCCCCTACAAAGGGACAAGGATTCACCCTTTTTACCCATGCCTTCTTCCTCCTTGCTTACCCATTCTCGCACACTCAAGCTCCGGCACCCAAGTTCGCGTCTTTCTTCTCAAACAACTCCAAGCATGTCCGGAGCAGGAGGCAAGTGGATGGTCTCCTCCGTCATGGAGGAGAACATCACAAAGTTACGGGAAGCTGGATATCTGGCCGCAGATATCGTGCACCGGCTGCCAGATGCAGGGCAGATCATCCCTACGCCTGAACCCCATGAGAGGGTAGTTTTTCTTACCCACTTTGTCCGCGGACTGGGGTTTCCCCTCCACCCGTTTGTCCGCGGGCTCATGTTCTACTACGGGCTGGATTTTCATGATCTGGCCCCCAATTTCATCCTCAACATCTCTGCGTCTATCGTCGTGTGCGAGGCCTTCCTCCGCATCAGGCCCCACTTCAGCCTGTGGCTAAAGACCTTCAATGTTAAACCGAAGGTGGTGGTCGGCCAGCAAGCAGAGTGCGGAGGCGCCATGGTGGGAAAAATGCCTAACGTCACCTGGCTCGAAGGCTCCTATGTGGAGACCATAAAGGGGTGGCAATTGGGGTGGTTCTACATCACCGAGCCACGCGGCACCAACTGGGTGGCGGCCCCCAAATTCTGATCCGGAATCCCCACGCGGCTCACTTCCTGGAAAGAAAAGGGCCTGTCCTGGGGTTCCTCGGTAGAGCTGACCGGACTCCAGACCTGCATCAGGAACATGATGAGCAAGAAAATCAAGGTCGTTAACGTGGTCCAGGTCATGCTCTTCCGCCGGATTCTTCCGTGTCAACGACGGGCATTCAATTTGTGGGAGTTCAACCCGACCAAGCACCAAACAGTGCAAGAGCTCTATGACACGACACACAAGGACGTCTGGAGGGTGCTGTTCAAGGGTGCTGAGGTACCTCCTTCCCTCACCAAGAACCGCGGACTCAGCGCAAAGCGCCATGCCAA
The DNA here is from genome assembly GCF_002162155.2 of Triticum dicoccoides. Taxonomy (NCBI): domain Eukaryota; kingdom Viridiplantae; phylum Streptophyta; class Magnoliopsida; order Poales; family Poaceae; genus Triticum; species Triticum dicoccoides. The sequence continues at coordinate 533,296,472 of NC_041390.1, read as the reverse complement.
TCCGGTAAGTTTTTGTATCTCACAAGGTATTTATTTTCCCCAGTTAAATGATTTGCTTAAGCTCCCATGCCATTAACAGGATTGGATAAAGACATCGGAGCAGCTCGATTGCCTAGCCCCCCTGCCTGATCCTGCAGATGCTCTCCTAACGGAGATGCTGGCTCTGGCACCTTACGAGGTGCCAGAGAAGAAGACCAAGAAGAAGGCCACAGGGACCCGAAAGGGTCTCCGGCGCAAGGTTGTATCGGACTCATCATCCGATGACTCTGACGCGTACTCCTCCCATGAAAACGAGGAGGAGGAAGAGAAAATTTCTCCCCCCCCCCAGCCGGGGGAGATAAGAAAAGGAAGGCCGCCCCAACCGGGGAGGCCGAAGGGTCCAAGAAGGGAAGGACCCTCCCTCCAGACTACTCCATGACGGCCGCCTACAGCGGCGACGAGTGGCTACCCAGGGTCAAGCCCCTAGCGAAGTCGTAAGTATCCGAATACCATAGTAATTCATGGTATGTTTTATTGCCCTGCTTCTCCTCATGCTGAACATGATTATGCAGTCCGTCCCGAGCTCATCTTGACGCATCTTCGTCGAGCGGTTCTTTGGACTCGTCAGATATGAATAGCGGTTCTCTTCCGACCGCCTCCACCCCCTGCCCTACGGACAATGTCGAGGTGTTGTCTCGAAAGGCACCGAGCCGAGGGGAGGTGGTCCTGGGGGCGCCTCGAGGCGACCTTCCGGACCCTGGGCGCAAAGGGAGCAAGACTCCCACGGGCTCCGAGTTCGGCCTCTAGTGAACACTGCGCCGGAACCTTCGATGGTTCCGGACTCCGGCGGGCAATCCCCCATTAAGGGGGGCAAGCCACCCGTGCCGGTAGCCTCTACCCATCCAGAGGCACCAGACAACTTGCTGGAAGCGCCTCGCGGCGCTTCCATCGATGAAGAGCACCGCACTGTCATGAGTGCGGTGATCGAGAAGGTTCAGTCCGCTAAAAACGGACTAACCGAAGCTTGTGCCAGCCTCCAAATAGGCTTTGAGGTAAGCAATCGAAATACAAGAGAATATTACCGCATAGATAGTTGCCCCTGATGCTCTATTCGGCGTTCGTGAAGAAAGGCCGAATAGATGATCAAATAATGACTCAGGAGTCAAATCAGAATATGTCTATGTGCACGTGTAGGCTTCACTGCTGGACGCTGCCACACGTACTGCGGAGGTCTCTGCACTGAAGCAGGACCTGGAGTGGTCTGAGGACAAGCTCGGCCTTACCAAGAGGCAGCTCGAGGAGAGCAAAGGTAAGCAATACCTTTTCTATACATTAAAAAGAACTTTGGTTATAGGATCATCATGAACTTGCCAGGGGCCACGACCGAGGTGGCGACCCTGAAGTAGGCGCTGTCCGAGGCCGGAGACAAAGCGGCCAAGGAGCGCATGGAGCGGGAAAAGCAAGAAGCCCGGGTAGGCGAGGTGCAGGAAGAGCTCGAGGCTCTCGCCAAAAAACACGAGTCCTTGGAGCTTGACTCTAAGACGTGAGAGTCCGAGGTTGTGAAGGTGCTCAAAAGCGCCCGGAGCGCCAAGGCGGAAGCCCACAAGGCCCTCCAGGAGATTGATGCGGTGAAGAAGATAGCAGCGGGTAAGGAATTCATTATGCAAAGCAAGCACATGAAGGAAACTTTCCTTTTACTTACCCGAGTTCGGAGCTCTCCAGGAGCGTTCACAGATCTTCCCCGCAGTGTACTGGATGCCGCGGAATTTTACCAAGCTAAGGAGGGGAGCTCAATGGAAAAGTTGTTCTGGTCTCAGTATACTGGGACCGAACACCGAATGCCCTTGAGCGACCAGCTGAAGCAATTGGTCGAGCTTCACAAGGCGGCCAAACAAGCCATGAAGGGTCTTATAGTCCAAATGTGGCCTGGCGAGCCCCTGCCCGGTAGCTACTTTGGTCTGGTGAGGTGGTTTGTGGATGCCTGCCCATGGCTTGGAGTCATAAAGCGGTCCGTCTGCATCGAGGGTGCGCGCAGGGCTTTTTCCCGGGCGAAGGTGCACTGGGCGAAACTGGACGCCGTGAAGCTGGTGAAGGAGGGGCCGCCGAAGGGCAAGGAGCATCGTCACCCCGAAATGTATTATGACAGTGTCCTGAAGGGTTCCCGCCTTGTGGCGGATGAATGTGCCAGAGATGTAATTTTTGAATGAACATGCTTATGTGATCCTGTTTATTTGAAACAAGTTCATTTGCGCTATGCAACGCTTTTTGAATTTAAAATATTACCTTCTGTGCGGCCGTTTATAAAATTGAGAGTTGTCCAGTCATCGGCTTCTGCGCCCATGTACCTAGTACTAGGGTGTTCGGGATAAACCTGAGCACTCTTTATCCCAATTTTGGGTCCTTTGAGGGAGGTGTTCAGCACAACAAACCAGACAATTGGACTATAAGGCTTTATCACTCTCACTTAGCCATAGAAGTCTACAATTTTAAATTTTGACGAAGCCCCTAGTATTCGGAAGGCCGAATTTGGGGCGCTATACACGCCTAAGTCGGGCAAGGCCGACTCCTCACCCGAAGTGGAAAAAATCTTTAAGGACTTGAGACCTCTCGAACAGCGACCAGCTCTCGCCTTATCATGACAGTCAGTTTTCGGCTTTCTCTACTGAGGTGTTCGTCTGTAAGAACCGGGACACAATCGCAGTAGTTCTCCCTGCGCTACCTTAGCCGATATAGCGGAACGTAAGGTACCAAAGCATGGGAACCGGGCAAACCCAACTATTGACCCAAGACATGATTTGGAGCTGATGCATATAATGCTATAAGTTCGGGGTGCCGCACTGTCGAAAGTGTTCAGACTTCTCACACCATATTATGGGGTAAACGAAAGCCCCTGGCGTATTGACCGTACCAGAATGTATGGGTGCCAGTTGTCGTAAATGAACATATAAGAAAAAAGGGATAAATAATGCAATAATAGACTAATGCTATGCATTGTTATTTAAATAATATGTCGAAGAGTACTGGTACAAGTAGTGCAATAATGAAGAAATAGGACTATCTGACATGTCCTATCCAAGGGCAAGCTGCGTATGGGTAGTAAAAAGTGGGTATACCGATTGTTATTAGAGACCACCTGGGGGTTCCCTTGTACGTCTTAGGTTCTTGCCTCCTTGATTGTTCCCGTAATGTGTCTGGCAATCATACTGCCGGAAAGGGCTTCCAGAGAGTAAGGTCCTGAAAGAGAAAAAAATGAAAAAGGTATGCAACCCCTAGTGCGGTTAAGCCGCATTGCGGGACGTGCTTTGATCGTGCCCCCGCCTATTCCCATGGTATTTTCAGTCTGTAATTATATACATGCGGATGGATTTCGTCGCTTGACTGAGACTAGGACGGGGGCCGGATTGCTAGGCGAGCTCTGAACGTGCCAGGCGTTGCAGTTTACTTCGGACTCGCTTGAAGGTGTGCGGGGGCTATATCACCGAATTAGTGGTTTTCCTTAAAAGGCTGCTTTGTGCTTCTGCTGCAAGGGCCGCAGTGTGCTATTCCATGCGGAGCGAGCGTTCTGTGTTTCCATTGACTGTTATGACCCCCTAGGTCCTGGCATCTTGAGATTGAGGTATGCATAATGTGGTACCGCATTGAATTTTCAAATGCGGTTCGCCTGAGCAGTGCGTGATAGCCACTGCGGAACGGGACGATATCAAAGATTAACTGCTCGCTTCAGATGTTGTCCGGAGATCTGAAGACCACTTCCAGTGTGATTGAGCTCGTGCAATGGGGCTCTACACCTGGGATGACGCCCTTAAAGGTGGTTTTGGAGAGTTTGATCCTCGAGAGATCTATACCCATTTTGCGCACTGTATCCTGATAGAGCAGGTTCAGGCTGCTGCCACCGTCCATAAGGATTCAAGTGAGGTGAAATCCGTCGATGATGGGGTCTAGGACCAGTGCGGCGGATCCGCGATGACGGATACTAGTGGGGTGGTCCCTGCGGTCAAAGGTGATCGGACAGGCAGACCATGGGTTGAACTTTGGGGCGACGGGCTCCATCGCATAAATGTCCCTTAGTGCACGCTTCCATTCCCTCTTGGTAATGTGGGTTGCGTATATCATGTTCACCGTATTTACTTGTGGGGGGAACTTCTTCTATCCTCCCGTGTTTGGCGGCCGAGGCTCCTCCTCGTCATCGCTATGTAGCCCCTTGTCCTTGTTTTCGGCATTTAACATGCCGGTCTGCTTGAACACCCAACATTCTCTGTTAGTGTGATTGGCTGGCTTATCGGGGGTGCCGTGGATTTGACACGAGCGATCGAGTATGCGATCCAAACTAGACGGGACTGGAGTACTTCTTTTGAATGGCTTTTTCCGCTGACCGGATCTAGAGCCTCTGAATCTGGCATTGACTGCCGTATCATCGGTGTTATTGCTGTTGTTGCGACGCTTTTGTCTGTTACGACGTGGTCTGCCGTTGGCATCTTTGGTATCCAGAGTGCCCGGATTCCTTGATGTGTTGTTGCTACGAGCTAGCCAGCTATCCTCGCCCGCGCAAAAGCGGGTCATGAGTGTCGTGAGGGCTGCCATAGACTTCGGCTTCTCCTGGCCGAGGTGCCGGGCAAGCCACTCGTCACGGATCTTATGCTTGAATGCCGCTAAGGCCTCTGCATCTGGAAAATCGACAATTTGGTTTTTCTTAGTTAGGAACCGTGTCCAGAATTGCCTGGCCGATTCCCCTGGCTGCTAAGTTATATGGCTCAAGTCATCAGCATCCGGTGGTCGCACATAAGTGCCCTGGAAGTTGTCAAGGAATGCGTCTTCCAAATCCTCCCAACTGCCGACGGAGTCTACTGGCAAGCTATTCAGCCAATGCCGAGCTGTTCCTTTGAGTTTTAGTGGGAGGTACTTGATGGCATGCAGATCATCACCGCGGGCCATGTGGATGTGGAGGAGGAAATCCTCAATACATACAGAAGGATCTGTTGTACCATCATATGATTTGATATTTACGGGTTTAAAACCCTCCGAGAATTCGTGATCCATAACTTCATCAGTGAAGCATAGGGGGTGTGCGGCGCCTCTGTGTCGGGCTATATCACGACGCAGTTCGTATGAGTCTTGTCTGCTGTATTCGGCCTGGCCGGATTTACTTTTAGTGTGTCTGGCGCGACGGTCATCGTCCCGTGTTGGCACGCGCCCCCGTGACCCGTATATTGACCTTGCATGTTTTGCCCTGCTGTCCAATACGTCTCGTAGGTCCCCTGTGTTGCCCCAGGCCTTGGTATTTTTGTTTGAGTGGCGGCGGGGTGCAGGCTGAACTTCAGGCTGAAACGCCTCTCTAGCTTGGCCACGAGGTGGTCGGTCAGCCGCATCGTACACTGGTGATGTGGGTTTCAATGCTTCCTCCTCGAGGTGAGGTAGCAACCTGCGCTTTGGGTAACTCTTGGAGGGGTGCTCGAGTTCGTATTCCTCGGCCGCAAGGACTTCTGTCCATCTGTCTGCTAGCAAGTCTTGATCTGCTTGAAGCTGTTGTTGCTTTTTCTTCAGGATATTTGCTGTGGGCATAAGCCGGCGCTTGAAGCGCTCCTGCTCGACGGGATCCTTAGGTACGATAAATTCTTCGTCGCCGAGGCTCACCTTGTCTTCGGAGAGAGGCATGTAATTGTCCTCCTCCGATTCTCCATCTGTTGCCTGTTCTGGAGGGCTAGCTTGTTCGCCCTCCCGCTCTACATCGTGCTGGAGGGGATTGTGGTTGTCTACGGCACTATCCGGAGTGTTATTGTCTCTTGTGCCGGTATCACTACTTTTGCTGTGGCGGGACTTAGAGCGGCGCCGCTGACGTTGGCGCTTGGGTTGCTTCCTAGAGGGGTCATCCTCCGCTGTCTCGTCGCCATTGCCTTCTTTGGGGGTGTCCACCATGTATATATCATATGATGTGGTGGCGGTCCAGCGCCCTGTGGGCGGTGGTTCCTGTTCGTCTCCTGCATCGTCATCCATATCGTCGATGTCTTCGGAGTCGAAGTCGAGCATGTCAGTTAAATCGTCGACAGTGGCTACTAAGTGGGTGGTGGGTAGGTAGCGAATTTCTTCGTCGTCCGCATCCCATTCTAGCCGGACATAGTTCGGCCAAGGTTCTCCTGACATGGAGAGAGACCTTAATGAATTTAGCACATCGCCGAAAGGCGAGTGCTGAAGGATATCCGTGAAGGTGAACTACATGATCGGCGCCCAGTCGGATTCGATAGGCACGGATGCAGGCGGCTCGGAGTCCGTGGCCGGAGACGAATCCAGTGGTTCGGCAACACAACTCTCGTAAGGGGTGAAGTCAGTATCCGGCTCCATCGCCACTGAGTGTGCGGCCTCCATGGCGCAGTCTATCCCTCCGCCCTCGGATGGCGCCATTTGCTCCGGATTGAAGGCCGGAGTAGTTGCAGATGCGATCTCCCGAACACTGTCCGATGGCAGAGTTACGTCATGCTCGTCGTGATTGTGCGGTGCACCTAACATGGGCTCGAATCCGTCGAAGATCAAGTCTCCGCAGATGTCGGCAGTGTAGTTTAGGTTTCCGAACTTGACCTGATGGCCAGGGGCGTAGCTCTCGATCTGCTCCAGATGGCCAAGCGAATTGGCCCGCAGTGCGAAGCCACCGAGTACGAAGGTCTGTCCGGGGAGGAAAACCTGACCCTGGACCGCATCGTTACTGACGATCAAAGGGGCCATCGAGCCTTACAGTGACGGCACAGTGGAACTCTCAATGAAAGCACCAATGTTGGTGTCAAAATCGGCGGATCTCGGGTAGGGGGTCCCGAACTGTGCGTCTAAGGTAGATGGTAATAGGAGGTAGGGGACACGATGTTTAACCAGGTTCGGGCCCTCTTGATGGAGGTAATACCCTACGTCATGCTTGATTGTTCTTGATGATATGAGTATTACAAGAGTTAATCTACCACGAGATCGTAGAGGCTAAACCCTAGAAGCTAGCCTATGGTATGATTGTATCTTGTCGTACGGATTAAACCCTCCGGTTTATAGACACCGGATGGGGCTAGGGTTACATAGAGTCAGTTACAAGGGATGAGATCTACATATCCGTATTGCCAAGCTTGCCTTCCACGCCAAGGAAAGTCCTATCCGGACACGGGACGAAGTCTTCAATCTTGTATCTTCATAGTCCAACAGTCCGGCTGTCCGGAGACCCCCTAATCCAGGACTCCCTCAATGTCGCAGGGCAGTACCGCCTCTGCACCATATACCATAAAAATGGTATGTATCCGGTAGTGCGATTCAGCATGGTCCGCAGCCCCCATAGTACGAAGTCGAGCTCCTCAAGCTAGTGCGTATCAGATTCCTTCAAGGATCGCACTAATATGGGTTTAATGCCTCTCATAATAAGACCATTTGCTCATTCGACTTGACCGTTTTTTGGGGGTGGTAGACGGAGGCATAATCGAGCTTAATGCCCATGTTGCCGCACCAAGTTTTTACCTCGTCAGCTGTAAAGTTCGAGCCATTATCGGTGATGATGCTATGGGGGACACCATAACGGTTTACAACCCCGGATATGAAGTCTATCACTAGTCCGAACTCGACCGTTTTAACTGGTTTGGCTTCTATCCATTTGGTGAATTTATCCACCATGACCAATAGGTACTTTTTCTTCTGGCCTCCTCCTTTAAGGGGTCCGACCATATCAAGCCCCCAGACCGCAAAGGGCCAAGTAATTGGGAATGTTTGGAGAGCGGTAGGTGGCATATGGCTTTGGTTTGCAAAAAGCTGGAAACCGACGCAATGTTGGACGAGGTCCTGTGCGTCTGCTCGGGCTGTCGGCCAGTAGAAACCTGTACGGAAGGCCTTGCTTACAAGGGCCCGAGCTGTGGCGTGATGGACGCCGAGTCCAGCGTGAATTTTTGCCAAAAGTTGCCGGCCTTCCTCTTCGGAGATGCACCTTTGAAGTACTCCGGTAGCGCTTTTCTTATAAAGCTCTCCCTCGTGGACCTTGTAGGCTTTAGACCGCCGCACAATGCAACGTGCCTCGTTTGGGTCCTTAGGGAGTTCTTGCCTATTTAGGTAAGCCAAGAAGGGTTCTGTCCACGGGGCGATGACAGCCATAATCACGTGGGTCGAAGGTGTTATTTCGGTGGTGGAGCCTCCGGTTACGACAGAGTGTTCGGGATCTGGTGTTGTGGCCGGATCCGGACTGTTGTTGCCGGTCTCCCCTTCCCACACCACGGATGGCTTAAACAGCCTTTCCAAGAAGATATTAGGTGGGACAGGGTCACGCTTAGCACCGATGCGGGCGAGGATATCCGCCGCTTGATTGTTTTCTCGGACCACATGATAGAATTCGAGCCCCTCGAACCGAGCTGACATTTTGAGGACGGCATTGCGGTAAGCCGCCATTTTTGGTTCGTTGGCGTCAAAGTCTCCATTTATTTGAGATATTGCGAGGTTCAAATCCCCACGCACCTCTAGGTGTTGAATGCCCATGGAGACTTCCATCCGGAGACCATGCAGTAGGGCCTCATATTCTGTTGCATTGTTGGAGTCTGTGTATAATATTTGGAGTACGTATTGGACTGTATCTCCGGTGGGGGATGTCAGGACGACGCCTGCCCCCAGACCAGCCAACATCTTAGAGCCGTCAAAGTGCATGATCCAATTGGAGTACGCGTCGTACTCTTTAGGGACTTCGGCTTCTGTCCATTCGGCGACGAAATCAGCCAGTACTTGTGACTTAATGGCTCGTCGTGGTTTGTATGTTATGTCGAACGAGAGGAGTTCAATAGCCCATTTAGCAATCCGGCCCGTGGCATCGCGGTTATTTATTATGTCGTTGAGTGGTACTTCAGAGGCCACCGTAATTGAACACTCTTGAAAGTAGTGTCGTAGTTTTCGGGATGTCATGAAGACCGCGTATGCTATCTTTTGATAATGTGGGTACCGTGATTTACATGGAGTGAGGACAGTGGATACGTAGTATACCGGCTTTTGAAGCGGGAACTTATGTCCGTCCGTCTCTCGTTCGACGACGAGCACCGCGCTTACAACCTGGTGTGTTGTCGCTATATATAACAGTATTGGTTCGCCAATATTTGGCGCGACCAAGATTGGGTTGCTTGCCAAGAGGGCTTTTATTTCTTCCAATCCGGCCGTGGCCGCATCCGTCCACTCGAAGTGTTCGGTGCGTCGAAGAAGGCGATAAAGAGGTAATGCCTTTTCTCCCAATTGGGAGATAAAGCGGCTTAAGGCAGCCACCATCTGGTTAATTTCTGGATTTGCTTGAGGTCTGTTGGGATAGCCAACAGTGACAGAGCTCGTATTTTAGCCGGATTTGCTTCAATTCCTCTATTGGAAATGATGAAGCCCAAGAGCTTTCCGGCGGGCACGCCGAAAACGCATTTTTCCGGATTGAGCTTGATGTCATATGTTCAGAGATTGTCGAATGTAAGCCTCAAGTCGTCTATTAAAGATTCGACGTGTCTGGTTTTAATGACCACATCGTCTACATATGCCTCCACTGTTTTGCCGATTTGTGTTTCCAGGCATGTCTGAATCATGCGTTGATAGGTTGCACCGGCGTTTTTGAGCCCGAAAGCATGGTGTTAAAACAGAAGGGGCAGTATGGAGTGATGAATGCCGTTGCGGCTTGAACGGACTCCGCCATCTTGATTTGATGGTATCCAGAGTATGCATCGAGGAAACACAATGAGTCGTGCCCTGCGGTAGCGTCGGTAATTTGGTCGAGACGGGGGAGGGGGAAGTGATCCTTGGGGCAAGCCTTGTTAAGGTCCTTGAAATCGACACATAGGCGGCATGATTTGTCCTTCTTTGGTACCATCACCAGGTTTGCTAGCCAGTCCAGATGTTTTATTACTCTAATGAATCCGGCCTCAAGTAACTTAGCTAGATTTTCTCCCATGGCTTGTCGCTTAGGCTCTAAGAAACGCCGAAGAGTCTACTTGACCGGCTTGAATCCCTTTAGAATGTTTAGGCTATGCTTGGCCATCCTGCGTGGGATTCCTGGCATGTCTGAAGGATGCCAGGCAAAGATGGCCCAATTCTCGCGCAAGAACTCACGCAGTGCGGCGTCTGTTGTGGGGTTTAGCTGTGCCCTGATGGATGTTGTTTTTGTAGGGTCTGTTGGGTGGACCTGGAATTTGACTATTTCCTCCGCTGGTTTGAAAGAGGTGGACTTGGGTCTTTTGTCGAGTATCACGTCGTCCTTATCCACTATGGAGCGTAGCACAGTTAGTTCTTCGACCGCGAGGGCTTTGGAAAACGCCTCGAGGGCTAGTGCGTCGGTTTTATTTTCGGCACGGAGTGTTATGTCCGGATTACTAGCTAGAGTGATGATTCCATTGGGCCCGGGCATCTAGAGCTTCATGTACCCGTAATGGGGTATAGCTTGGAAGATCATGAATGCCTCCCGCCCTAAAAGGGCGTGGTATCCTCTACTAAACGGGGCCACTTGGAATGTGATTTCTTCGGACCTATAATTCTTCGCGTGCCGAATACCACATCTAGTGTGATTTTTACCGCACATCATGTCTCCCGACTAGGGATGATTCCTCTAAAGGTCGTGCTGCTTTGCTCAATGCGGCTATTGTCTATTTCCATTTTGCTAAGAGTCTCCTCGTAGATGAGGTTTAATCCGCTGTCACCATCCGTGAGCACTTTAGTAAGCTGGAAGCCTTCCACAATTGGACTAAGGACCAAAGCGGCTAGTGCTCAGGCTGTTCGGAATTGAGGTTCGTCACTGGCATTGAAGGTTATAGCCGTATCGTTCCATGGATTTATTGTTGCAACGTGGCAGACTTTGGTAAGGCTTCGGAGTGCTCGCTTGCGCCTATTATTTGAGGCGAAAGTCTCGAAGACTGTCAGTACTGCATTGGTATTTTCCACGGGATGGTGCTCTGTGGTATTGTTGATGAGGAGATCCTCGCTGCTCTTGGCCACCTGCCGGAGTATCCAACATGCTCTAAGGCTATGTGTTGGCATGGTATCCGGTGTATTGTGCATTTTACATGGCCCATTGAGACATCCCTCCAATACGGTTCCACGCCCTGTAGTGGGCTTTGGTTTCTTTGTAATTGGATCGGGTGACTTACAACAGTACACCCTTTTAGTTCGGACGAAGGGTTTAGTGAGAGCCGGAGGATCCCAGAATTTTGTTTGGGTTTTCCATGTGCTTTCCACCGCACAGTACTTCTGTACTATGGCCGCCAAGTCAGCGAAGTGTGCTATGTCACGACGACTTATGGCGTCGAGGATTCCCTTGTCCGTGCAATTTTTGCAAAAGAATGAAATTGCGTCTTCCTCGCGACAGTCCTTGACCTTGCTCATTACAAGGAGGAATCTGGCCCAATAGTGATGTACTGTCTCTTGGGGCTCTTGTCTATTGTGGGAAAGATCACTTATGTGAGGGTGGGTGGGTAGATTTAGGTCCAAACCCTGACCCAATCTGAGACCCAGGGGCAGAGGAGTTTCCGAGCTTGGCAGTTCGGGCTCCGGGACGTTGCCCAATAGTTCTTGCCCGCTGTCCGATTCAAGGTTCGGAGCTTGGGCCATGTCCTCCGGTAGATGGGTATCCGGCTCGGAGAGCTCGGGAATCTGGACATAGTTTGTCCTCAAAATAGAGGAAGAATCACTGCATTGCTCCTCCACCACCGCTATTTGATGGGTGGCCGGCGGAGAATTAATTTCCCTTTGGTCGGGTTTAAACCCAATCCGATCATAGTCCGTAGCGACTCCCAAGGCAGCGATGCAATCCAAGAGCTCGTTCAAGGAAGAGAGCTCCATTGGATCCATTTGCTCGGTGAATCCCGAGCCGACGTGGAGGCTGTTTTTGATGACCCGAGAAGTCATTGTCGGCGCGACGGCCGAACAGGCAGTCATGACGAAGCCGCCTAGTCGGAGAGTTTGGCCTACAGCCAGGGCTCCCCCAGAGGTAATGTTGTCCTTGACAACAAGACGAGCCATCAAGCCTTATCGTGACGGCATAGTGGAACTCTCAATGAAAGCACCAATGTCGGTGTCAAAACCAGCGGATCTCGGGTAGGGGGTCCCGAACTATGCGTGTAAGGCTGATGGTAACAGGAGGCAGGGGACACAATGTTTAACCAGGTTCAGGCCCTCACGATGGAGGTAATACCCTGCTTCCAGCTTGATTGACCTTGATGATATGAGTATTACAAGAGTTGATCTACCACGAGATCGTAGAGGCTAAACCCTAGAAGCTAGCCTATGATTATGATTGTTGTTGTCCTACGGACTAAACCCTCCGGTTTATATAGACACCAGAGGGGGCTAGGGTTACACAGAGTCAGATACAGAGAAGGGTATATACATATCTGAATCGCCAAGCTTGCCTTCCACGCAAAGGAGAGTCCCACCCGGACACGGGACAAAGCCTTCAATCTTGTATCTCCATAGTCCAACAGTCCGGCCAAAGTATATGGTCCGTGTCGTGGAATTGTCACGGCAGATGTCCTTAGTGTCAGGACTTAGTCGCGAGGCCAACGCATCTATGTGGTAGCTTGAGAGGGGTTGAGCGGGATGAGAGACGCGATGTTTTACCCAGGTTCGGCCCCTCACGGTGGAGGTAAAAGCCTACATCTTGCTTCATTGATATTGATGATGATGATCACGGTTACAAGAGTGCTCTACCTCGAGAGCTATTGTCTAAACCTAACTTGTCCAACCTGTGGAACTTGTGAATCTTGTCCCTCTTGGGGTGCCCTGCCCCTCCTTATATATGTTGAAGGGGCGGTTTACATGACTAGTCCTATTAGGACTAGGATTACTCTATTACAAGTGGAGTCCTAGTCTTGCCTCCTTTGTAAGGGAATATTCCTTGTGCTTTTCTCATAAACCGGCCCACCATTAGACGTGAACCGGCCTTCTGGGCCATGGGCCTCATCATCCATCTGACCCGCCCGCCGGGTTACTAATGAACCGCCAAGACCGGGCGGGTAGCCCGTGAACCGCCAAGCTCCGGGCGGGTTACCAGTGAGTCATCCAGTCCGGCCAGTTTATACTTCCGGCCGGTTTACGCCACGGGGTATATCCCCGACATTAGCCCCCAGTTTAATTTGGATTTATCCATGTTAAACTGATCTGCAACATAAATTCAAGAGCAAATTTGACAGGTTATGCTCCGGGTTAAAAAAATTTGCGGTACCTGATCATCCTTAAGTCCTTGTTATTTCCTCCTTCTGGGAAATCTGGGTCAACAGACCAGCTTCATAATCAATTTGCCGACATTGGTTTGTCACCGAGAAATATTGTGAAGAATAACTCCTTTGACTCAGCTCCCAAAGCCCCGGTTTAAGAAATATGGGTCTTGAAAAACTTATCTGATATTCAGCCGGTTTGAAGATGTAAAACTTGCCGGTTTAACATTACCAAAATGGCCGGGTTATAAAAACTGATGATCCCGGATTATGACCGTTGATAGATGCCGGGTTATGATTGTTGCCAACGCCGGTTCACAACACCGGTTCATGATTATTGATGACGCCGGGTTGCAGCCACAGGGTCATAATGATTGGTGACACCGGGTCAATCTGGTTTGCTCAAACAGAGAATTTGAAAATATTTCTTCGATAATAATATAATACCTGTAGCCCCCAAATCTTGAGTAGAACAAAGTGATGGATTAAGACTTGCTTCAATATAAATGTTACCAATTTTGAAGAAATCCATGTTGTTCATCCCAGTCACTAGTCAGAATTGAGTATTCCACATATGTAGCCCCCAAGAGCTGAGTTGTCATGCTTGCAGCAACCTGGGACTTGTAATTGCTTGATGCTCATAAAAACTTCAACCAGTGTAGCCCCCAAGGGTCGGGTCATTATGCAATAATGAGCAGGGACTTTGTAAATATAATCTTGTAAACTTTGAACAGCAACGTGTAGCCCCCAAGGGCCGGCTCAGTAAGATAATATTGAGCTGGGATTTTGATATATTCTTCAATGAAAATAACATCATATGATGTAACCCCCATCATGGGGCTTGAATTCACGTCCACAAGGTTAAGATCCTTGTGCTTTACCAACTGAGCAGTGGACCCTTCAATGTAATGGATAAAAAGCTTTGTACCTTAAATTGTTGATAGAGGCAATTGGTAGCCCCCAAGGGCCGGCTCATTACAATGTGATGAGTCGGGTCTTCAATAAGGTGAGCAAAAAATGACTTTGCATTAGCCCCCAAGTGTCATGGTGCATGCTTGCAGCGACATGAGACTTTCATATTTGATATAATCTTCAGTTGAATAATGTAGCCCCCAAGTGCCGGGTCGTGAGCCTGCAGTGACTCGGGACTATTCCTTCAATTGTAAAATAAACCATATCCATTGACAATATAATAGCCATGGCGCTAAAGCGACTTTGAAAACCTCAATAATACCTGTTATTAATAACCATAATAAAATCCAGCCATGTTGGCTATTCAAGATAACATAATCCGGTATGAAAACCTTATTCATTCAACATCATAATGGAAATTCAGCCAAGTTTGGCTATTTGAATAATATAACCCAATGTATAAGCGCATGATTCCAATGGCGCAATCCAAATATATACTGGCGACTCATAGTCGAAAGCCAGACCGGTTTAATAAACACCGGATAATTTATCGTCATACTTTATTCAACCTGTTTCTGCATACAACAAGTTTAAAGTGTCCTGGTGGTTTACCGCAGGACGGGTCATAATGCCAGACATATAACCTGGGTTTATAACCGAGGCTGCACTTAAGAATAATCAAATATGAAATACATCATACCTGTGACATTGAATCACATTGTTGGTTTTACCAACTTTTGTAGTAAGAGTGATAACCCCAATCTTGAGTAATGATAACTCCTTTCATATTGTGCCGGTTTATGATAAAACCGTACCGGGTTGTGATAAACACCGGTTTAAACATATATAATACTGGCGACTCATAGCCAAACCAGACCGGGCTGATAGTCTCCTGATTATAATTTGATCGTGTACTGACAACTTGTAGTTGAAAGCTGAGCCGAGTTGATAAACACCGGTTTACTCCATAATAGGATGGTAACAGAAAATCAAACCGGGCAGATAGTCTCCGGATTAAGATTTGACCATGTTCCGTCAATTTGTAGTTGACAGTTGGAACCGGTTTAAGAATTGTCGGTTTAAAAACGCAACAAAAGAAATAATTATCAAGGAAAATATTGAAGCAAAGGCAATGATAAAACTATTTGCAAAAAGAGGCTTATTGAGCTGATCAGATGGTGTTACCATGGTCGGACACGACCAAGCTCCCGATAGGTGTAGCTATGGTTCAAGTCAGCCAGGTCCCCAAATGAAACCGTGGCATTTATGCTGATCAACTGGCATGGCAATGGTTCGGGTTCGACTAAGCCCCCAAGTGATTCTGTGGCCTTAGGCCGATCAAGAGGCATGACTGGTTCAGACGTGACCAAGTCCCCAAGTGATCTGGTGGCTCTCGCCTATCAAGAGCTATTGCATTGGTTCGGACACGACCAATCCCCCAAGTGATGTTTATAAAATTTTCAAGGGGTAAACCGGAGGCCGCTTTAAGACAGAACAACTCCGTGTAACCACACATGATGTAAAAGAACAGAGACCCCGCTTTATGAAGCAGAAGCCCCCATGTGATCAATAATATATCAGGCCAGTAAGGCGGTATACCCATGTTTGAACCGCACATCATGGCAGCAGGTCCTCTTCCGCAATTTTTAACTTTTGCAAGAGATAAATTCTTCTTGAACCGGGATCTTGAACCGGATATTGAGAGCTTCAAAGCTTTGTGGGAGATATCTTTCCCTTGAACCGGATTTCAAAGCGGAATCTTTATTTTTAGCCAGAAATTTTCTGACGGCCTTTAAACTCGAACTTGCGAGAAGTTAATTCCCTTTTGAACCGGACATTATTAAACCGGATTTGAGCGCTTCAGAGCTTTGTAGGAGAATAGATTTTTCTTGAACCAGATTGTAAACCGGAGTCATTTCTCATGACTTGGAACTTCTTCATCGAGCCGGGATTTTATAACTGTCATATACTTTCTAAGCCGGAAATTTTCTGACAGCCTTTAAACCTTCATCAATATAACAGTAGCCTCCGGGACCAGGTTATCCTTCCCTCCATCGTCATGGGGTTCTTAAATTTGCTGAAACTGGCAAGATTCGCTGAGTCATGTCATCGTAGCCCCCGAGTCTCAAAGGTG
The DNA here is from genome assembly GCF_002162155.2 of Triticum dicoccoides. Classification (NCBI taxonomy): domain Eukaryota; kingdom Viridiplantae; phylum Streptophyta; class Magnoliopsida; order Poales; family Poaceae; genus Triticum; species Triticum dicoccoides. The sequence continues at coordinate 533,280,281 of NC_041390.1, read as the reverse complement.
ACTCGAGGAGTTGGCTTGAGACTCTCCATATTTGACCGTGATATAAACCGGCATAACTTGTATATCATTGGCGTTGATAGCACGATGTGAATCCATAGAAGGTTGAGGTAACTGCCGCGGGTTGTAAATGATCCCATATGAGCCGTGTCAGCAACTCGGCCAATGGTTCCTTCCAACTGGCGATTTGAAGTTTAATCAAAACTGTAGTGGCGGCGACTTGTGCGCCTGCCCATTGAACCATCCAGTGCAAACGACGATTGATGATAATTTGTCTCCAATTTGAAAGAAAACCGGGCTACCCAAGTTGTGACTTGCTCATACCCAATAAACAGCTCGTGCAGACAGGTGCGGCCTAGTATGTTGATGTAGACCAGGCCGTGAGAGACGGACAGCAAAGACGACCGCAGCATCAGTGGCAGCTCTGATAGATGAGTCAGCCGCGGCGTTGTAAGCCGGTGCGGACGGGGAAAATCTTCACCGGTGTTGTAAACCGGCACGGACGGGCGAGTTAATCGTGGGTGCGGTCCCGGTGAGTCGAAGTAGTCCGGGCCACAAGGGCGGCGTCTTGCACACATATTCTTTGATCATTGTGGCACGGTCATATGCTAGCACATGACAGTAATTACACAATTTATATATCCATGATCCGGCCATCGGTTTTGCAATGACCAATTGTCCTGCATATAAAATGCAAAGACCAAAGTAATTGCTCTCTGACAAAAACTATATGTGCTAAATTATACTTAGAGGGATATCACCTGATTTGCCCAAACAACATATGAGTCGGCCATGGCATTGTAAGCCGGCGCGGACGCGTGAACCGCCGTGAGAGCAGATGGACGAGTCATTCATGGCGTTTGTAAAGCGGCGTAGGTGGCGATTCAAACATGATGTTGTTTAACCGGTGTAGATGCACGAATCGGCGGCAGGTGCGGACGGATGTAATCCGAACATCGGGGCGGCGACTTGCACGTATATCCATCGAGCATCCTAGCACGGACAAACACCAATGCAAAAAGTGATGCTGATGCGCCCCCTTAGGCGACACCTTTTCGCAACGGTCCTGCAAAAATATTACAAGACCAAGTAATTGTTCTTTGATAAAAACAATATGTTTAATAAAATAAACTCTAGATGGATACCACCTGACTCATCCAGACAATAAATGAGTCGGCTGCGGCATGAGCTAGTGCGGACAGGGAAGTCGGCACCGGTATTGTAAACCGGCACAGACGGGAGAATCGGCTGCGACGCTGTAGGCTGGCGCAAACACGCGAGTCGGCCGCAGGCGCGGACAGATGTAAACCGAACAGCGGGGGCGGTTCTTGTTTCAAGGCGTGGCGGCTCTGTGATGGCCGCGAGGGCGAGCTTGCAGTAGAGACCGGTGGAAGCGGCGGCTCAAGGCACACCAACGCGTGCGCGGGCGGGTCGCAGGCTGCCTGCGAGCGGCGGCTTGTCCCGACTATATCTGAAGCACGCGGAGACGGAGGTCTCGAAGGCAAGCGACGGCGGCCGGCCGAGTCAAGGTCATCAATACAGGGGCGGGTCATGGCCCAGACCACAACAATGACAACAAAGGCACCGGTGGCTCTGGATGTGCAATGGCAACCTTAAGGCGGCAAGGAAGGCTCAACCCGGCAGCAGAGGGGCGCTGGCGTAGCAAGGGCGGTCAGTTGAATGACGTGCAGCCTCCGGGCAACTCTAGACGCAATATATAAATCCTTCCAGATTCATGTCTTATATGCTTTGGCTTCCATCACGTGAGAGACTATAACGGATTTGTGGTAGTACGAATCGGCGACACTCAGGTTACATCCATCAATTACTGTCAGCTGCTCAAAAACTAGCTCCTGTGGCCGATTTAATAACCTCTGACCTTCCACTTTCCCCTGACGCGTAGTGTCACCACGTAGCGACGGCTGAAATTGATGAGGTGGACCGGTTTGTAAACGGAGATGGCGGCAGCACCGATGGTGGGTCAAGCAATTGGCGGCGCAGCGATAACGACCGGAGGAGGTGACGAGCGATCCGTGGCGGCCGAGGAATCCGGGACGGTTTACTTCGTTTTTATGCCCACGTCCATATATCCTCCGGGTCGTAGTTGCTTGGACCAATCCTCTTCCTAGACTCGGTCAAAGCTGTAGAAATTGTGGACGGATAATCTTGTGTGAAGTTTCGGATCACCAAACCTGTTGGGGATATACCCCGCGGCGTAAACCGGCCGGAAGTATAATCCGGCCGGACTTGGCGCTTTACTTGAGACCCGGCTAAGACTTGACGATTCACTGGCGACCCGTTTGGACCTGGCAGTTTATGGTTCATTGGTAATCCGGCAGGCGGGTCAGAGGAGCGACAAGACCCGGTGGCCCAACGGGCGGTTCATGAAGGCCGGTTCATACTATGATGGGTCGGTTTAAGAGGAAAGGCATGAGGAATATTTACCTTACAAGGAGTTAAGACCAGGACTTGTATCCAGTTTGTATTAGAGATAGACTAGTCCTAATCCTAATAGGACTCCATATGTAACCCGCCCCTTCAACATATATAAAGAGGGGGCAGGGCTCCCCAAAGAGGACAAGCTACAAGCAAGAGAAACAATCTTAGGGCTAGAAAAAAGAGGAGAGCCGGTTTACGACGACTCCCTCGTGATGATAATGAGACCTAGCCACAAACAGCATGTAGGGCTATTACCGGATGATGTTTCCCGGGGCCCGAAGCTGTCTAAATCCTTGTCTTGTGTGTTGATCCGCCCTGCATCTCTCGTCCCGCTCAACCCCTCTCAAGCTACCACATAGATGCGTCGGCCTCGCGACTAAGTCCTGACACTAAGGACATCTGCCGTGACGATTCCACGATAGTTGGCGCCCACCATGGGGCCCGCGCACGGTGGTGTTGAGTTCTTGAAGGGATCTTTCCTAGGGTTTCGAGAAGTTCGCAATATCCGGATAAAGAGGAGTCAGTCTGGAAGGGTTGGCATCAGCTTCGGTTTCATCAATCCGAATTTACAATCTGCGAAGATTTGAGGTCAAGAGAAAATTAGGGTTGCGCATTGTGCTGTGGATGAATGTGACCTGGCGATCCGTTGAGTCGGGAGGCAAATCAATACCCGACCGTCATGCGAGCCAAGAAAGTTATCTATTCTGGTGAGCCGCCAGTGTTCTGTGCTTGAATAGCATAGTATCACAACCCAGGTGTGAATTGTTCAAAACCACTACAACCTGAAGGAGCTCAACTATTCGCTGCTGCTATCGTGTGTTGCCAAAGTAGTCACGGGATAGCACTCCGGGTCAAAGTCAAATCCATTAAAATCATCTCCATCGAATACCGTGTGAAATTGCAAATCAGCGTCACCAAAAAGAAAAAAGGAATCTGGCCATACGACAGCTAGGCACTAGATTCTCCCTGGAGTTACGCCGGGTTGACGGCATCTGCTAGACCAAAAAGTAATGGCAGCTACGGTTGAAAAAAAGAGGCACGAGCCCACGACCTGGAGAACACGGAGACACGGGGATCGATGTTGATTCTACGACCTTGTTGTTTCACCTCCACCGCTGGGCTCCGCCTACGCCGCTGCACCTCTGAGCCGCCTGCTTCCGCCTGTGGGCCGCGCTGGTGCGCCGAGCCGCCTCCGCTAGGCCTCCTCCAGACCGCCGGCCTTGCCGCTGCTCCACTGCCGTAACCCGCCTGTGAACCGCTGCTGCAAGCGGCCACATCCGCCGAGTCGCCGGATTCAAACAGCCGGGCTCCCCGCTAGTTCTAAATCGCCGCGGCCGTAACAATCAGGTGCTATTTTTCTAAAACTCTTTTTGGTGTAATTACATAATGTCAAAAGATTTTCTCGAGTTATGCTATTGTATACACAGGTCAATTACCTAATGATTAAAGTATGATCCGGTCCCTGCGCGCTGTCATTGGAGGTCGCGTCTATATCCACACTATATCAAATGGCTTATCAGATGTGCGCAAATCGCCGCCTCAACGGTCCGGTCTACATCAACTCACCGGGCCGCGCCTGTAGCCGGTTCATTCGACCATACCTGCGTCGGTTCAACCGTCCACGCCCATGGCTGACCCGTCTGTCCGCGCGGCTTACAATGCCACGGCCGACTCACGCGTCCGCTCTGTCATTTAAATATCACGGTTGACTCTGATATGTATATCAACAAATCAGAGCTGCCCCTGCGGTCTTGAGCCGCCGGGGGCATGTTCAGCCGCCACGGTTGCGATAAACGGATCATCCGTCGTCCGAACAAATCAGGTGACATCTATCTAAGTCTATTTTTGACATATATTGTTTTTGTAAAAAGAACAATTATGTGGGTTTTGCATATTTTTATATGCAGGACAATTATTCGCCACAACATTGGTGTTACACCATGCATATGGAGCGCGCACTGGCGTCATTATATACTGGCTTTTGACCATTCTGCACTGCTCAACGGACGCGCGCAAACCGCCTGTGGTCCGGTTTACATCAACACGCGGCCGGTTCTCCATCTACGCCGGCTTACAATGCCCGCAGGCGACTCCCCATCCACGCCGATTCACAATACCCGCAGGCGGCTCTCCGTCCGCGCCGGTTTACAACTCCCACGGCCGACTCTCCCGTCCGCGCCGACTTACTACGCCGCGGCCGACTCATCTGGCTGTGCCGTCTCTAAAGCTGCGGCCGTCTTTGTCGTCCGTCTCTTGCGGCCTGGTCTACATCAACATACTGGGCCGCACCTGTCTGCATGAGCTGGTTATTGGGCGCACAAATCGCCGCCACTACAGTTTTGGTTTACTTCAAATCGCCAGTTGGAAGAACCATTGGCCGAGTTGCTGACACGGCTCATATGGGATCATTTACAACCCACCGCAGTCACGTCAACTTTCTATGGATTCACATCGTGCTATCAATGCCAATGATATACAAGTTATGCCAGTTTATATCACGGTCAAATATGGAGAGTCTCAAGCCAACTCCTCGAGTCACCTTTGAGACTCGGGGGCTACGATGACATGACTCAGCGAATCTTGCCAGTTTCAGCAAATTTAAGAACCCAGGACGATGGAGGAAAGGATAACCCGGTCCCGGAGGCTACTGTTATATTGATGAAAGTTTAAAGGCCGTCAGAAAATTTCCGGTTTAGAAAGTATATGACAGTTACAAAATTCCGATTCAATGAAGAAGATCCGGGTCATCAGAAAGGATTCCGGTTTAAAATCCGGCTCAAGGGAAGTCAGTGTGACTGCAGCTCTCAAATATCCGGTTTACAGTCCGGTTCAAGGGAAATCTGTTCTCCCACAAAGCTCTGAAGCGCTCAAATCTAGTTTAACAATGTCCGGTTCAAAAAGGAATTAACCTCTCGCAAGTTCGAGTTTAAAGGCCGTCAGATTTCTGGCTGAAAATGAAGATTCCGGTCTAAAATCCGGTTCAAGGGAAAGATGTCTCCCATAAAGTTTTGAAGCTCTCAATATCCGGTTTAAGATCCCGGTTCAAGAAGAATTTATCTCTTGCAAAAAGTTAAAAATTGCCAAAGAGGACCTGCTGCCATGATGCGCAGTTCAAACATGGGTATCCTGCCTTATTGGCTTATCATATTATTGATCACTTGGGGGCTTGGTCGTGTCCGAACCAATGCAATACCTTTTGATAGGCGAAAGCCACCAGATCACTTGGGGACATGGTCAAGTCTGAACCAGTCACGCCTCTTGATCGGCCTAAGGCCATAGAATCACTAGGGGGATTGGTCGAACCCGAACCATTGCCATGCCTCTTGATCGGCGAGAGCCACCAGATCACTTGGGGACTTGGTCACGTCTGAACCAGTCATGCCTCTTGATCGTCCTAAGGCCACAAAATCACTTGGGGGATTGGTCGAACCCGAACCATTTCCACGCCTCTTGATCGGCGAGAGCCACCAGATCACTTGGGGACTTGGTCACGTCTGAACCAATCATGCCTCTTGATCGGCCTAAGGCCACAGAATCACTTGGGGGCTTGGTCGAACCCGAACCATCGCCATGCCACTTGATCGGCATAAATGCCATGGTTTCATTTGGGGACCTGGCTGACTTGAACCATAGCTACACCTATCGGGAGCTTGGTCGTGTCCGACCATGGTAACGCCATCTGATCAACTCAAATAAGCTTCTTTTTGGCAAACGGTTTTATCATTGCCTTTGCTTCACAATTTTCTTTGATAGATATTTCTTTCTTTTTGTTGCGTTTTTTACCGACATTTCTTAAACCGGTTCGACTGTCAATTACAAATGGACGGGACACGGTCAAATCTTAGTCCGGAGACTATCTGCCCGGTTTGATTTTTTGTTACCATCCTATTATGGAGTAAACCGGTGTTTATCAAACCGGCTCGGCTTTCAACTACAAGTTATCAGTACACGATCAAGTAATAATCCGGAGTCTATCAGCCCGGTCTGGTTTGACTACGAGTTGCCAGTATTATATATGATTAAACCGATGTTTATCACAACCCGGCACGGTTTTATCATAAACCGGCACAATATGGAAGGAGTTATCAGTACTTAAGATTTGGGTTATTACCTTTACTACAAAGAGTTGGTAAAACCAACAATGTGATTCAATGTCACAGGTGTGATATATTTCATATTTGATTATTCTTAAGTGCAGCCTTGGTTATAAACCCGGGTTATATGTTGGGCATTATGACCCGTCCGGCGATAAGCCGCCAGGATACTTTAAACTTGTTGTATGCAGAAACAGGTTTGTTAACCGGCCTGGCTT
>NC_041390.1:533263970-533273324 GCF_002162155.2 Triticum dicoccoides | reverse complement strand
GAATCATGCACTTATAAATCATTGGGTTATAATATTCAAATAGCCTAGTTTGGTTGAATTTTTATTATGATATTTGAATAAGGTTTTCATACCGGATTATATTATCTTGAATAACCCACATGGCTGGTTTTTATGGTTATTAATAACCGGTATTATTGAATTTTCAAAGTCGCTTTAGCGCAATGGCTATTATTTTATCAAAGGATATGATTTATTCTACAATGGAAGGAATAGTCCCGAGTCGCTGCAGGCTTACAACCCGGCACTTGGGGGCTACATTATTCAAATCGAGATTACATGCAAGTCTCATGTCGCTGCAAGCATGCATCATGACACTTGGGGGCTAATGCCAAGTCATTTTTAGTCTTATTGAAGACCCGACTCATCATATTATAATGAGCCGGCCCTTGGGGGCTACCAATTGCTCCTGTCAACAATTCAAGGTACACAAGTTTTCATCCATTAATATTGAAGGATCCACTGCTCAGTTGGTAAAGCACAAAGCTCTTAAGCTTGTGGATGTGGGTTCAAGCCCCATGACGGGGGTTACATCATATGATGTTATTTTCATTGAAGAATATATCAAGTCCCAGCTCAATATTATCTTATTGAGCTGGCCCTTGGGGGCTACATATTGCTGCTCAAGTTTACATGGTCATATTTACAAAGTCTCTGCTCATTATTGCATAATAACCCGGCCCTTTGAGGTTAGCAATTTCAAGTCCCAGGTTGCTGCAAGCATGACAACCCGGCACTTGGGGGCTACATATGTGGAATACTCAGTTCTGACTGGTGATTGAAATGAACAAACTGGATTTCTTCAAGATTGTGACATTCATATTGAAGCAAGTCTTAAGCTGTTGCTATGTTACCTTCTTAAGACTTGGGGGCTACAAGTGATAGGCATATAAGAGGTATATTTTCAAGCTTCATGTTAACTACAATTATGACCTGGTGCCATCAATATTTGTAAACCGACAATGATAAACCGGCAAGTTCAAGTCTTAAACCGGCACAGTTCTACATTCTCAAACCGGCTGAATAGCAGATAAGTATTTTCAAGCCCATATTTCTTAAACCGGTGCTTTGGGAGCTAAGTCAAAGGAGTTATTCTTCAATATTTCTCGGTGACAAACCAATGTCGGCAAATTGAGTATGAAGTTGGCTTATTAACCTGGATTTTCTAGAAGAAGGAAATGGCAAGGAATTAAGGATGATCAGGAGCCGGTCTACAAGAATTCTTAACCCGGAGCACAACCTGTGAAATTTGTTCTTGTGTTTGTTTTGCAGGATCAGTTTAACATGGATAAATCCAAATTAAACTGGGGGCTAATGTCAGGGATATAAATCGCGGCGGAAACCGGCCGGAAGTATAATCAGGCCGGACTTGGCGCTTTACTTGAGACCCGGCTAAGACTTGACGATTCACTGGCAACCCGTTTGGACCTGGCGGTTTACGGTTCATTGGTAATCCGGCAGGTGGGTCAGAGGAGCGATAAGACCCGGTGGCCCAACGGGCGGTTCATGAAGGCCGGTTCATACTATGATGGGCCGGTTTAAGAGGAAAGGCATGAGGAATATTTACCTTACAAGGAGTTAAGACCAGGACTTGTATCCGGTTTGTATTAGAGATAGACTAGTCCTAATCCTAATAGGACTCCATATGTAACCCGCCCCTTCAACATACATAAGGAGGGGGCAGGGCTCCCCAAAGAGGACAGGCTACAAGCAAGAGAAACAATCTTAGGGCTAGACAAAAAGAGGAGAGCCGGTTTACGGCGACTCCCTCATGATGATAATGAGACCTAGCCACAAACAGCATGTAGGGCTATTACCGGATGATGTTTCCCAGGGCCCGAAGCTGTCTAAATCCTTGTCTTGCGTGTTGATCTGCCCTGCGTCTCTCATCCCGCTCAACCCCTCTCAAGCTACCACATAGATGCGTCGGCCTCGCGACTAAGTCCTGACACTAAGGACATCTGCCGTGACGATTCCACGACAAAACCCATCACATGTCAAAAGCGGATCCGTTGCTTGTAGCTGCAATTTTCTTCACACGTAGCTTCACACATAGCTTTCCTATGACTGGATTAATGACTTGAAGCTGACCCAGCTCCTTCCAAACCAGTTCTTCATCATCCGGAATTTTTGCGAATTTCTTGAAACCCTAGAAGCGATACCTCCAAGAACTCAACATCATCGTGCGCAAGCCCCACGGTGGGCGCCAACTATCGTGGAGTTGTCATGGCAGATGTCCTTAGTGTTAGGACTTAGTCGCGAGGCCAACGCATCTATGTGGTAGCTTGAGAGGGGTTGAGTGGGATGAGAGACGCGATGCTTTACCCAGGTTCGGCCCCTCACGGTGGAGGTAAAAGCCTACATCTTTCTTCATTGATATTGATGATGATGATCACGGTTACAAGAGTGCTCTATCTCGAGAGCTATTGTCTAAACCTAACTTGTCCAACCTGTGGAACTTGTGAATCTTGTCCCTCTTGGGGTGCCCTGCCCCTCCTTATATATGTTGAAGGGGCGGTTTACATGACTAGTCCTATTAGGACTAGGATTACTCTATTACAAGTGGAGTCCTAGTCTTGCCTCCTTTGTAAGGGAATATTCCTTGTGCTTTTCTCATAAACCGGCCCACCATTAGACGTGAACCGGCCTTCTGGGCCATGGGCCTCATCATCCATCTGACCCGCCCGCCGGGTTACTAATGAACCGCCAAGACCGGGCGGGTAGCCCGTGAACCGCCAAGCTCCGGGCGGGTTACCAGTGAGTCATCCAGTCCGGCCAGTTTATACTTCCGGCCGGTTTACGCCACGGGGTATATCCCCGACAGTCCGGCTGTCCGAGGACCCCCTAATCCAGGACTCCCTTAGTGGCTCCGTCTCATGAAACATAATAATTCTTTCTCCCTAATTTCTTTCTCCGTCAGCAAGGCCACCAGGTGGGCACAACCCACCTGGGTGTGCCAGGAGGGTGGGCGCCCTGGTGGGTTGTGCTCCCCCCAGGGACCCCCTCCAGTGGTTCTTGGCTCCAGTATTTTCTTTTATTGTATAAAATTCTCCAAAAAGTTTCATTCCATTCCGAGAACTTTTATTTCTGCACAAAAACAACACCATGGTAGTTCTGCTGAAAGCAGCGTCAGTTCGGGTTAGTTTCATTCAAATTATGCAAATTAGAGTCCAAAACAAGAGTAAAAGCATTAGGAAAAGTAGATACGGTAGAGACGTATCAACTCCCCCAAGCTTAAACCTTTGCTTGTCCTCAAGCAGTTCAGTTGATAAACTGAAAGTGAAAAAGAAAAACTTTTACGAACTCTTTTGCTCTTGTTTACATAAATAAGCTTAAGTAGCACCCAGGTTTTCAGCAAAGATCATGACTAACCATGTCAACAATAACTCTTAAAAATTATATTAACTCATATCAATGACATAATCAACTAGCGAGCAATAATAAGATATCTCAAATGCCAACACTTTGTCAGAACAATCATGATATAATATGACAACAATGGTATCTTGCTAGCCATTTCTGAGACCGCAAAACATAAATCCAGACCACCTCCAAAGTTCAAGTAGCGACTAAACATTGTAATTCATGGTAGAAAAGATCTAGTCATGATGCATCCAACATTAGCTATAAACAATACATGAGGATGACAATAGTGCTCTCAGATCTGGTGCTTATTTGAGAAGGAGATGACACAACATAAAATTAAATAGATAGTCCCTCCGCAGAGGGAAGCAGTGATTTGCAGCGGTGCCAGAGCTCAGATTTTTAAAACAGAGATAAATGAAATTTTGAGAAATGCACCCTTCCTGTTTACTTCGCGACCATCAGTTATCGATATCTTCCATGCTAAACACATTAGTGGTGGTTCCCAAGCGATAAAAATAAAGGTTTACTCCCCCTCCACCAAGAAACACACTACACGGCTAGCCGAATCCATGGGTACCGTCCATACAGACGTCAGTCCTGGGGGAGTTTTGTTTAATTATTTGCAATTTTTTAATTCGGGACTGGGAATCCCTATTACCGCCCCTCTCGTGCAAGGATGAGTGAATAAACACAAATCATGATAATAACCCGCTTATCATGGAATATATTGACTACCTCCTGTCAATACCAAACGGAGTCCAAACGCAGTGAAACTTTTTGGAGAATTTTTTGTGCCAGAAGACACAGGATGGGCCAATGAAGTACTAGAGGGGTGCCCCGAGGGGGGCACAACCCACCTGGGCGCACCTAGGGGCCTAAGCGCGCCCTAGTGAGTTGAGCCCACCTCGGTGGTCTCCCGCACTGCCTCTTTGCTCTACAAATACCCCAATATTCCAAAAACCTAGGGGAGTCAATGAAACACAATTCCAGCCGCCGCAAATTCCAGAAACCACATATCCAATCTAGATACCATCACAGAGGGGTTCATCATCATCATTGGTGCCTCTACGATGACGCGTGAGTAGTTCATTGTAGACCTTTGGGTCCGTAGTTAGCAGCTAGATGGCTTCCTCTCTCTTTTGATTCTCAATATAATGGTCTCTTAGAGATCTATTTGATCTAACTCTTTTTGAGGTGTGTTTGTTTGGATCTGATGAACTTTGAGTTTATGATCATATCTATTTTATCCATGAAAGTTATTTGAGTTTTGATCTCTTATATGCATGATTACTTATAGCCTCGTATTTCTTGTTTGAATCTTTGGTTTAGTTAGGCCGACTAGATCGATTTTTCTTTCCATGGGAAGAGGTGCTTTGTGATGGGTTCGATCTTACGGTGCTCAATCCGAGTGACAGAAGGCGAAATAACACGTATGTATCATTGCTATTAAGGATAACAAGATGGCGTGTATTCCTACATGAATAGATCTTGTCTACATCATGCCATCGTTCTTATTGCATTGCTCCGTTTCTCCATGAACTTAATACGCTAGATGCATGTTGGATAGCGGTCGATGTGTGGAGTAATAGTAGTAGATGCAGGCAGGAGTCAGTCAGTAATCTTGGACGTGATGCCTATATAATGATCATTGCTTGGATATCGTCATAATTATTTGAAGTTCTATCAATTGCCCAACAGTAATTTGTTTATCCACCGTATGCTATTTTTCTCGAGAGAAGCCACTAGTGAAATCTACGGCCCCTGGGTCTCTTCTTTATCATATTTGCCTTCGAGATCTATTTTATTTGCTTTTATTTTCAGATCTATTAATCCAAAAACCCTAAAATACCTTGCTGCAATTTATTGTTATTTATATCATCTCGCATCCCCGTGAGATCTATTTATCCAATCTACTAAAATTTTATCTATCTTTTTACCCAGGAGGGATTGACAACCCCTCTTTTACGTGGGTTGCAAGTATTTGTTCTTTGTGTGTAGGTACAGTTTACATAGTGTTGCATGGTTCTCCTACTGGTTCTATAACCTTGATCTCATCACTGAGGGAAATACCTACCGAAGTTGTGTTGCATCATCCCTTCCTCTGTGCGGAAATACCGACGTAGTTCAAGCCGCATCAGAAGAAATATCTCGAGCCATTGCCGGGGAGACATCATCAACATATATCATGTTCCTAATCACAAATCTCATCTCCTTGCAATTTACATTATTTGCTATTTGCCTCTCATCTACATCTCGCACAGTTCACAAAAATTTGCCGTTTTATTCGCCTTCTTTTTCGTTCGTCATTTTCTCGTTAGATCTGTCTTTTTGCTTGTGATCTTGTTGTTATGGCCAGCACGACTACTCCTTTGTCATCGGATTTTGAAGTTTTATACTTCAAATAGAGACAAGGAGAAAATTTTAAAGATACTTGGTATAGGCTGATGGAATCCTATCGCATTTGCGATCTAAAAGGGGATGCAAAAATTTTGCTTCGGAATTTTTATACTCCCTCCGTTCCTAAATATAGGGTGTATAGTTTTTGGCACGGAAATTAAAGAACACCCGTGGAGGTAAAATTTCACAAGTTTTGAGCGAGATTACACCTAACTAATTGGCATGATAAAATAGAGGAGCTTGCCTAATATAAGGAAATGTAATCAAATCCCTAGAAAATTATCCAAACGACTGGTGCAATGCAATACACCTTATATTTTAGGGTTTTTTCCCAAAAATCTATACACCTTATATCAAGGAATGGAGGGAGTATAGGTTTAGCCTTGCATCATAGACAGCTTTTGGATTTTGCCGCTAAAGGAAACTTTATTGAGCTTGATGCTGATACTGCTTAGGAGATCCTAGAAGGGATTTGGGCATTCCGCCTACCAAAAAGGGGATTTCTTTTACACAAGAAGGAGCTCAAATTTTGGATAAGTTGAGTGATTTGCATAAACATTTGGTTGAGTTACAAAACTACAATGAACCTCTTAAACATATCAGTGGGAAGCTCAATTGAATGAATACCTTGATTACTCTTTGCAATAAGCGTTTGGACATTTTGGATCTCAAAATGGTCTCTTTTCCTGAAAATCTTGGGAAGCGTAAAGAGCCTCCCGAGTTTGAAAAAGCCCTTACAAATGTTGCAAAAACTAAAGATGACAACACTTACATCTATGCATTATGCCTAGCTAGGGGCATAAAATGATAGCACTTGTTGGGAGGCAACCCAATGAATAAAATTTATTTTTACCTTTTTCTTTATGTTCTTGAGTGTTTGCAAAATTATGCTACCGTTATGATTGTGTTTTTATGTTTTAATTAGTGTTTGTGCCAGGCAAAGCCTATGGGATCATGTTGGGTGATAGTTGATTTGATCTTGTTAAAAAACAGAAAGTTTTGCGTCGAGTAAAACAATTTTGAAAATTCATAGAAGCACGATAAAATCCCGATTTTTGTACACAAGATTTATATACAAATTGCCCATGTTGTCCTAATTTTTCAGATTTTTTGGAGTTGCAGAAGTATATGAAGTTTTCAGATTGCTACAGACTGTTCTGTTTTTTATAGATTCAGTTTTCTTTGCATTGTGTGCTTATTTTGATGAATCTATGGACACTGCCGGGGGGGTATGAGCCATAGAAAAGTTAGAATAAAACATATATAATTCAAAAATAAAATATTAATGGGTTTTCAACAGTACTTAGATTAGTGATTTGCTTTGTTATACTAACGGATCTCATGAAGGTTTGATGAGTTTTGTGTGATTGAAGTTTTCAAGTTTTGGGTGAGATCACGATGGATGAAGGAATAAGGAGTAAGAAGAGACTTATCTTTGGGATGCCCATGTCATCCCAATCTATTATCTAAAAATAGCAAGCAACTAAGCTTGGGGATGCCCGAGTGGCATCCCCTCTTTCTTCTAACGACCATCGGTATTTTACCTGGAACTATATTTTTATTCGCCACATATCATGAGTTTTGCTTGGAGCGTCTTGTATAATATGAGTCTTTGACTGTTTTTCTTTTTGGTTTAAGTCAAGTATCCTTGCTAGACACACCTATTTAAGAGAGCCAAAATTATGCTATGATTTGCTAGAATTGCTCTCTATGCTTCACTTAAATCTTTTTTGAGCTATGGAATTGCTCTAGTGCTTCACTTATATCTTTTTGAGCATGGTCTACTTTATTATTTATGAAGAAATACTCTCATGCTTCACTTAGATTTATTTGAGAGTTAGTAAAAAAAATTTAAAGAACTTCTCTCATGCTTCACTTATATTATTTTGAGAGAAGAAAATTTTTATGCTCATGTTCTTCACTTAGGTTTGTTTGAGCTATCAAATGCAACATATGAAATTAGTCCAAAAGTGATAGATATTAAAAAGGGATATAATAAAAACTTTCATGAAGATCATTGGAAAAAATAAACTTGATTCTTTGTAATAGTTTTGTGGTATGATGATATAATATGTGAGTCATGTTGATGAGTAATTATGCTTTTGTAAGAATATTGGTGTTAAGGTTTGTGATTCCCTATGCAAGCACGAAAGTCAATAATTATGTAATTTAATTACATCCTACTTATGGTGCATTATTTGGTGTTAGTTATGCTTAATGCTCGCTTATGAAAATTTTCATTTCTTGGTTGGATGCTTCTCAATCTTTTGCTAGCCTTCACTTGTACTAAGTGTGATTACTACTTGTGCATCCAAAATCCTTAAACCAGTTTCTCCATATGAGTCCACTATACCTACCTATAAGCGGTATTCTTTTGCCGTTCTAAGAAAATTTGTATGTGCATGCCATATCTAATCTTAAAAATAAATTTCCTTTTTGTGTGCTCGTACCGCTCATGAAACGGTAGGGGGTGGCTGGTATTTTTCCATGCTAGATATGTTATTCTGAAGATGAGTGTTTATCTTGTCTTTACATGAGAGTACGACAAAGGTATTAGGAATGCCCAGTCCCGAAATGAAAAATGAATTTACTTTATGTTGTCAACTAATAAATTCCTTGGAAAGTATGTGATAGCCTGGCTTATTAGGGATGATAGACTACTCATATCAATAAGGAATTCCTTCTTTTCTGGGACCCCATTCGGAAAGAACTCCAAAGTTAAGCGTGCTCAGCTTGGAGTAATTCCAGGATGGGTGACCGACCGGGAAGATTCTCCCGGGTGCGCACGAGTGAGGACAAAGTGCGCAGAAAAGACTAGTATTGATCTATGGGGCCAGTCTAGATCCCTCTAGGAGTAACGACCACTGGCGGGTGTGTCTGGGGCGTTACAAGTTGGTATCAGAGCCGACCCTCGCGGTTACACGGATGTTTGCGGACAGGTGCGCAGTCATGTTGTGCATGACGTTTGTGACCCGTCGTGGCACACGGCATGGCACATGTGTCGGACTGGAAGCACAGGCGTATGTGCCAAGAGGGAACGTTCCTGTGGCCCGGCGAGGACGCCGGTTCCTCTAAGTGGGGGTGTATGTGATAGCCTGGCTTATTAGGGATGATAGACTACTCATATAAATAAGGAATTCCTTCTTTTCCGGGAGCCCATTCGGAAAGAACTCCAAAGCTAAGCATGCTCAGCTTGGAGTAATTTCGGGATGGGTGACCGACCGGGAAGTTTCTCCTGGGTGCGCACGAGTGAGGACAAAGTGCGCTCGTGAGGACAAAGTGCGCAGAAAAGACTAGTATTGATCTGTGGGGGTCAGTCACTAGTAGAAAAAGGGCATGTTGTCCCGGTTCGTAAGGGCCTTTTGTCCCAGTTCCTGAACTGGGACTAAAGGGTCGGTAATAATGCCCTGTCCCTTTAGTCCCGGTTCAATCCAGAACCGGGACAGATGGCCTCCATGTGGCCTGTGCGCGGAGCCCAGGCAGGAGGGCCTTTGGTCCCGGTTGGTGGCACCAACCGGGACCAATAGGCATCCACGCGTCAGCATTTCTGTGGTTGGGGTTTTTGTTTTTTTT
>NC_041390.1:533250485-533263541 GCF_002162155.2 Triticum dicoccoides | reverse complement strand
GTTTCATATATTGTGTTAGCTAGCTATAATTAATAGAGATAAGTGTCCTCTCTTACATCTGTGCTTGGTCGACTCTATGTACTATACATACGCATAGAGAGGACTAGACACGCTAGCTAGCTAGTAAGAAAACGAAGGAAACAGAAGATCGTCATGAACATATATGCATACAGAGAGAAGTGATATCGACCACCTCTCCTTCTTCGAGAGATTGGTCGAACAACAAGTTCTCGTATATCTATCCGACACTACCGGCTACATATATACAATAATTATCTCTTACAAATATAATCTCCTAACATATGGACTCATGGTCCACATAGTATTCTCTGTCTTCAGCGATCACGTGGTCAAGAAAGAATGCCGCCAATTCCTCTTGAATTGCTCGCATGCGAGCTGGTGCTAGGAGTTCATCCCGCTTCCGAAACATCTAATTTGAAGAAGGGGGTCAATACATATATATATATATGAATGAATGAAACTCAACACAAATGATGGTAATAAAATAAAATTGTGAATGTTGTTATTTACGCACTTCATATTGTTCGTCAGAGTAGCCCCGCTCACAGGTCGTGTGGCGGATGGACTCGCAAACGTAGTATCCACAGAAACCATTCCCTTGTTCCTGCCACAACCACTTTACAAGAAATAGAGGTCAATCAAACTGATAAGCAAAAATGCCAAATGGTATTGATGAAACTAGCGCTTGAATCAATAGGAGATGCGTGGAACATGCTACTATAGTACTTACGTTCGGGTGTCTAAATTGCAGCTTCTTCGGGAGTCCCGGAGATTTTTTGGTGAATTTTTTCCAAACCCTGCCAGACAAAGAAAACAATTACTTGATATATCAGGAAATGAACAAAGTTGCTGATATGGTGGATAATGATCGATTTAACTTACTTCTCGAGCATTTGAGTCATGTCCGCGTAGTCCTGGGGATCTTTTCGTCTTGAGTCTAAGACGGTTAGTAGTCCCTGCTCAAGCTTAATATAATCTCTAGGAGAATATAGTGGAAACTACACACGCATGCATAACTCATCAATTACATTACTATAACCTTGACTAATATATAAGGGAAACCGAATACGCACAAGATAGTAACACTCACTTGAAGTTGTAAGGAAAGAGTATTATATCTTTGTTTTCATTTATTACCAACGATCATAGCAAGTTGGCCTCGGTATCTGCGGCATGAAATTTAACCTGAGTTGCATCTATGACATTTGTGTTAATGAACCCAATATCACTGATTTGTCTTTTCTTCAATTCGACGATCTTCAATCTGCATAATATAGTGAGGATAATTATAAATACATGCAATGAAAGAGCTGAGCTATATAGAGAGACTTAATGATAGAAGTAGTACTACTTAGAGACAGTAGCAGGTGACCGTTGCTTTATCGAGGGCCAATTGATTGAAAAACTGAAAGAACTCCTCAAATGGAACGGGCAACAGATCAATTCCAACGAGGTCATGCTCCTTTTTAACTCTCACATACAAAGTACTCCTCCCCCTAGACTCTCTGTAGATTTTCATGTACCAATCATGCAATCTTCACATCATCGTTGATAGAGATCTTTCATCTTTGACGAGAGGCTTCCCATACTCATATCTTTGTATCTGCACCTCCATGAAATCATAATGTACATCGTCGGGCAGGTAATCTCCAAGATTGCTATAACCAGGCACCATCCTCGGATCATTAGCGACGATGTCGCTATGCACCTTGAGCAGGGGGCACGATTGCTTCGCTTGTTCGCCGAGCTAGGCAATTTGTTTCCCAGCTCGTCATTCTTTCAGCCTTTGATCACTGACAGTACTTCCCGACCGCTCTGCTTCGGCAAATTCCTTTCCAATAATGCGCCCATAGTTTCGTTTTGGCAGAGACTTGGGTGGTTTTGTCAGGGCAGACAAAGTGCGCTTCGCTTTCACCGGATCTACATTCTCCTCCGGAGGTGGATGTTTCTTTGCTTTCACCCCTTCAAAGAAGTTCCTCACTTCTTCTCGCGTGATCTTGGCGTTCTCCTCCGGGGTCCTCTCGTATGGTAACTTCTCTGGAGTCTTCAGAGAAGGACCGAATCTGTATGTCCTCCCGCCTTTGGCTATACTGCTAGACGCCGACAGAGCAGATGGAGCGGTTGTCTTCTTTACTTGCTTACGAGGTGGAGGAGAAGGACTACGACGTGCCAGAGCAGCCGGAGCGGCGGCAGGTCTCTTCCTCCCTTGCTGATGAGGCAGAGAAGGAGGAGGCTGGCTGGTTGGGCATGCGGACGCAGGCGGAGAAGGAGGCAGAGTGCCGCCACGCGCCGGAGAAGGAGCCGGCCGAGTGCCCTGATCGTCACTCGCCGGAGGAGGAGGCGGTGGAGGAGGCGGAGTGCCCTGACTTGCCGGAGGAGGAGGAGGTGGTGGAGGCGTCCAGTTCGGAAGGTTGATGAGCTCCTTCCGCCATAGGCATGGAGTTTTCAGAGGAGAACCCAGCCGAGTCTCCCCTTCACCGGTAGGGTGGTCAAGCTGGAGGTCCTCAAATCCCTCTGTTATTTCATCCACCATCACCCTAGCATATCCTTCTAGAATCAGCTGGCAGTGAGAAGTTGCGCCGGGTTCAGTAGGAAAAACAGAGCCAACAGCCGCCTTGACCTTCATATTAATCCATTGCATCATAAGGTGGCAATTTTGAGACTCCGTGATAGCATCCACGGGATAGCTGGCAGGAGCCGTCAAGACATGCTCCGACTGAAGCAGCTCGGTGGAAGCCACGCTGCTTCTCCGCTGAGATGGTGGGGTAGCTTCGGGGGAAGCTCTGGCGTTCGTTTGCTGCGATTTGCTTCTCGTTCCTCTATCGCTTCTACCCTAGCGTGCAGCGCCTGCAGTTGGGTCTGCTCCACTTTCTTCCTCCTCTCGTGGCATTTGTAACCACCTGCGTCCGGAAACCCAGCCTTCCACGGAATGGAGCCTGGCGTGCCTCATGTCCGTCTAGGGTGCTCAGGATTCCCGAGGGCCATTGTGAGCTCGTCGTTCTCTCTGTCTGGAATGAACGTCCCTTGCTGCGCTGCTTCAATATAGTGCTTAAGCCTCTTGACTGGTATTTCCATTTGCTCGTCCGTTCAAATGCACTTCCCTGATACAGGGTCCAAGGTTCCGCCAGCCCTGAAGAACCAAGTCCGGCAACGGTCTGGCCAGTTAATTGTCTCTGGTTCGATCCCTTTATCAACCAGATCATTCTCAATCTTGGCCCACTTAGGCCGGGCTGCGAGGTAGCCACCTGACCCCGTGTGATGGTGATGCTTCTTCTTCACAACATTTTGCTTGTTTGTCGCCGACATCTTCTTACTCTTTTTTGATGTCTTGTGGGCCACAAATGCATGCCAGTGATCTTTGATCTTCTCATATCTGCCCTTGAATTCTGGTGTCTCTTTATTTTCGACAAACTTATTCAGCTCTTTCTTCCACCTCCTGAATAGTTCTGCCATCCTCTTAAGAGCAAAAGACTTGATTAATTGCTCTTTAACTGGCTTCTCCATATCATCCTCTGGCGGTAGGGTGAAATTTGACTTCAGCTCAGTCCAAAGATCATTTTTCTGCATATCATTGACATAAGACACCTCAGGGTCTTCTGTAGCCGGCTTTAACCATTGCTGGATGTTGATCGGGATCTTGTCCCTAACCAAAACCCTACACTGAGCAACAAATGCGCTCTTTGTCCGGAGGGGTTCAATCGGTTGGCTGTCGGGCGCGATTGCTATGATCTCAAACTTTTCATCCGAGCTCAACTTTCTCTTCGGGCCTCGTCTCTTTACCGAAGTTGTGCTCGATCCGGAGGGCTAGAAAAAAAACAAAGACTTAAGTAATATGTGTACATACCAAAACAATGAATGCATCAATTAGCTAGTCAGCAGAAGCTTAACTAATATATATACCTGGCCGGACTCGGTTCGGTCACCGGAGACGTCATCACCGTCTCCTTCTTGCACCGGCATTGTGTCACCGGAGCCGTCCTCATGGTCTCCTTCTTGCGCCGGCATTAGGTCACCGGAGCCATCATAATCATAGCCAGCTGCTTCCAGACCATCAGTGTCGTTGAGAAACAACGAGCAGACGGCATCACTTCCTCGTGCGATTATGTCCCCCAACAACTCTTCTTGTACTTCGTCTTGGGCGGTGTCCATAGTTTCTACAAATATTTACAACATGGCAATTATTATTCAAACATGACAGATGGATATATTAGTGGCAAATGTAGAACTAATATTAATTAGTGGCCTCAACGCTGCTTCTCTAGGGTTTGGGGTGGCCTCGACGCTGCTTCTCTAGGGTTTGGGGTGGCCTCGACGCTGCTTCTCTAGGGTTTGGGGTGGCCTCGACAACGCTTCAAGGATAAAAAAAGAAGAGGAAGAAGAAAAAAAGAGGATAAGAAAGAATAGAGGAGTTCTTACTCCTCTATTCTTTCTTCTCCTCTTTTTTTCTTCTTCCTCTTTTTTTTATCGGGAATGAGGGTCGTCGAGGGTCATCGAGCGGTAGAGGAAACCCTAAATAGCAAGTATCGTGGGTGTGAGATACATGTGGCCGTCGGTGTCGGACTCTACATCCACGTCCCACAAGTGACGTGGGCGTCGAAGCCTGCGTCACTTGTGGGACGTGGATGTAGTGTCCGACACCGACGGCCACATGTATCTCACATTGATGATACTTGCTATTTAGGGTTTCCTCTACCGCTCGGCGACCCTGACCGCTCGGCAACCCTGGACGACCCTCGTTCCCGATAAAAAAAAGAGGAAGAAGAAGAAAAAAAAGAGGAGAAGAAAGAATACAGGAGAATAACTCCTCTATTCTTTCTTCTCCTCTTTTTTTCTTCTTCCTCTTCTTTTTTTATCCTCTTCTTCCTCTCATGTTCGACCCCCCCTCGTGTTGAAGTTATCGGGAGGGGGTATATCGACCACCACGTGTTGAAGTTATCGGGAGGGGGTATATCGACCCCACCCCACGTGTTGAAGTTATCAGGAGTTTATATCGACACGACATACGTACATGCGGGAAAATAATATTATCGGGGAGGGGGTATATATATCGACCCCCCCTCATGTTGAAGTTATCAGGAGTTTATATTGACATGACATACGTACATGGGAAAATAATATTATCGGGGAGGGGGTATATCGACCCCCCCTGAGGGAGTCCTGGATTAGGGGGGGTTCGGGTAGCCGGACTATACCTTCAGCCGGACTCCAGGACTATGAAGATACAAGATTGAAGACTTCGTCCTGTGTCCGGATGGGACTTTCCTTGGCGTGGAAGGCAAGCTTGGCGATGCGGATATTCAAGATCTCCTACCATTGTAACCGACTCTATGTAACCCTAACCCTATCCAGTGTCTATATAAACCGAAGGGTTGTAGTCCATAGGCAATCAACTTCATATACAACAATCATACCATAGGCTAGCTTCTAGGGTTTAGCCTCCTTGATCTCGTGGTAGATCTACTCTTGTACTACCCATATCATCAATATTAATCAAGCAGGACATAGGGTTTTACCTCCATCAAGAGGGCCCGAACCTGGGTAAAACATCGTGTTCCCTGCCTCCTGTTACCATCCGGCCTAGATGCACAGTTCGGGACCCACTACCCGAGATCCGCCGGTTTTGACACCGACATTGGTGCTTTCATTGAGAGTTCCTTTGTGCCGTCACAATCAGGAACGATGCCTCCTCCCGTCTTTAAAGACGGCGCCGTTGCTAAGGGAGCCTTGGCTGTCGGCCAAACCCTCCGGCTAGGTGGTTTCCTCATGACCGCCTGTTCGGCTGTTGCACCGACGGTGACCTCTCGGGTCATCAAAAGCAACCTACACGTCAGCTCGGAGCTCGTCGAGCAGCTAGATCCAATGGAGCTCTCTTCCATAAACGAGCTCTTGGATCGCATCGCCGCCCTGGGGGTCGCTACGGATTATGACTAGGTTGGGCTTAAACCTGATCTAAGAGAAATTAACTCTCCCGAAGTCACCCACCATGTTGCCGTGGTAGAGATGCTGTGCGGCGACCCTTGATCTATTTTAAGGAGTAGCTACGTCGGAATTCCCGAGCCCTCCAAGCCGGATACCCGCGGAGGGGGAGATATAACTCAAGACCTGAGCTTAGGATCAGGCAACGGGCTAGATTCACTTGACAACATCCAAGAATCCGAACTTCAGTGTTCGGAAACTCTTCGGCCTCCGAATCTTGGATTGGGTGAGGTTTCAGATTCAATGACACCCGCCCACCCAATCATAAGAGTTCTCTCCCAAATCAGGCAGAGGCCCAAGGAAACAGTACATCATTACTGGGCCAGATTCCTCCTGGTTATGAACAAGATAAAGGATTGCCACGAGGAAGATGCAATCTCAATTTTTTGCGGTAATTGCACGGACAAGGGAATCCTTAACGTCGTAAGTCGTCGTGATATCACACGCTTCGCTGACTTGGCGTCCATAGTACAAAAATACCGTGCGATGGAAAGCACCTGGAAAACCGAAATAAATTTTTGGGATAATCCGGCCTTGAATAGTAATCTCGTTCGAACTAAGAGGGTGCATCATCACAGGACACCCGGGATAAACACCAAAAAGCCAAAACCCTCTACAGGGCATGGAACCGTACTGGAAAGATGGCTTGATGGACCCTGTACAATTCATAGTACAGAGGACGCCACACCAACTCACGGCCTTAGAGCATGTTGGATACTCCGGCAGGTGGCCAAAATCGGCGAGGACCTCTTAATTCCGGAGCCACGGCGACCTTCGTGCAAAATGGGCCATCGAGCTTCTCCCGTTCGATATAACCTATAAGCCACGGCGAGCTATTAAATCGCAAGTTTTGGCCGACTTCGTCGCAGAATGGACGGAAGCTGAGCTCCCTAAAGAGTATGGCACATATTCAAATTGGATTATGCATTTCGACGACTCCAAAATGTTGGGCGGACTGGGGGCCGGCGTCGTCCTGACGTCCCCCACAGGAGACACAGTCCAATATGAGCTCCAAATCATGTACACAGATTCCAACAATGCAGCCGAATATGAGGCCCTCCTACATGGCCTCCGGATAGCAGTATCCATGGGTATCCAGCACCTAGAGGTACACGGGGATTCAAACCTCGCGATATCCCAAATAAATGGAGACTTCGATGCCAGGGACACAAAAATGGCAGCTTACCGCGACGCCGTCCTAAAAATGTCAGCTCGGTTCGAAGGGCTGGAGTTTCACCAGATAGCCCGAGAAAACAATCAAGCGGCGGATGTCCTAGCACGCATCGGAGCAAAACGCGATGCAGCCCCCAACATCTTTTTGGAAAGATTGTTCAAGCCATCCGTAGCATGGGAGGGGGAAACTACAAATAACAGCCCGAACCCAGCCGCACCACTCGACGCCGAACAATCTGACACAATTGGAGGCTCTGCCAACGGAATTACACCTTCAGCCCACGTAATAATGGCGGTTATCGCCCCGTGGACAGAACCATTCCTAGCCTACCTTACTAGGCAGGAACTCCCGGAGGACCAAAATGAGGCCCGCTGCATAGTGCGGCGATCTAAGGCCTACAGAGTCCATGAGGGAGAACTTTATATGAAAAGCACTACCGGAGCCCTTCAAAGGTGCATCTCCGAAGAGGAAGGGCGGAACCTCCTGGCTGAAATTCATGCCGGACTCGGGGGTCACCACGCCGCTGCTCGGTCCCTCGTTAGCAAGGCTTTCCGTACAGGCTTTTACTGGCCGACGGCCCGAGCAGACGCTCAGGACCTAGTCCAACGATGCGCTGGTTGCCAACTTTTTGCCAACCAAAGCCATATGCCACCCACCGCACTCCAAACTATACCCATCACCTGGCCTTTTGCGGTCTGGGGGCTTGACATGGTCGGACCCCTTAAAGGTGGAACCCATAGGAAAAAATACTTACTGGTCATGGTGGATAAGTTCACCAAATGGATAGAAGCCAAGCCTGTTAAAACGGCCGAATCCGGACCTGTGATAGACTTCATATCCGGGGTTGTACACCGTTATGGCGTCCCCCACAGCATCATAATCAACAACGGTACAAATTTTACCGCCGACGAGGTAAAACTCTGGTGCAAAAACATGGGCATCAAGCTCGATTATGCTTCCGTCTATCACCCACAAACCAACGGCCAGGTCAAATGGGAAAATGGTCTTATCATGAGCGGCATCAAACCCAGACTGGTGCGGTCCCTCAAGGAATCTAACACGCACTGGGTAGAGGAGCTCGACTCCATGCTATGGGGGGTGCGGACCACGCCAAATCGCACCGCCGGGTACACACCATTTTTTATGGTGTACGGCGTAGAAGCAGTTCTGCCCTGCGACATAATCCATGACTCACCTAGAGTGCGCATGTACGAAGAAAGAGAAGCCGAGCTCGATCGGCAGGACAACTTGGACGCCTTGGAGGAGGAGCGCGATGTGGCAAAAGCCTGTTCCGCATTTTATCAACAGCAGGCCCGAAGATATCAAAGCAGAGAAGTACGGGCCAAAAATTACAATGTTGGCGAACTAGTTCTATGCCTGCCGGATAAGAAAAAGGACAAACTCAAGCCCAAGTGGGAAGGTCCATTCATAATCGACCAAGTCCTGACTGGTGGGGCGTACCGCCTACGAGATGCGTCGAACAACCGACTCGAGCCGAACCCGTGGAACGCCACCCGTCTCCGAAGATTCTATGCCTAGCGCCGGACTCTTTGTTCGTCTCCTTCCTCTGTCCATCCCTTTTTGTATTTTTCTGTCTTACATTTCTCTCCTTCCCATTTTTTCTTTCATAGCCCTTAAAGGCTCATCTAGTGACGCGCCACTCGCGCTCATTAAACCTGGGGGCTTCTTTAACAGAAGCTTATTTATACGGGCTTCACGCCCAACACATGCGTCAAAATTCTGCATGTACCTTTTTTCTTCACCATTATATGCATCGATATGACTTAAGTTTTGGCCAAGCTGGGTTGCCTGGCTCCTGTGCTTACCCCTACGTTCCCGATTTTTCGGCTAGGCGGTAAAGGGAGCACCTCTGCGATTGTTACTGCCGGGTCAGCCGGATGTGTACCTCAGACTGGGTGAAGCCGAAAGCTAGCGTTCTTAAGGGAATATTCGGTCGGTGAAATAAAAGATGATCTTTTTACTCATTTTATGCGCCCCCAGATGCCTTTTTTTCTACGTCTCTTCACGCAGTCCGGACATGCACCTTAGGGCATGCCTCCCAGCGAAAGGAACCCTTAACGGAACTATTCTCTCTGGAAGATGTTTCTTACTAACCATGTAATATAACATAACTAGTTGGGCACTTGTCTGATAAAGCACTGATGACCCCTACGCCTGGTCTCCACACATACCCCGGTTCTTATATAACCGCTAGGGTATTCGGACACACTCCGGACCGTCAGGTCCCGAGGTTGAAGCGAAAAGGTCGGCAACGACAAACGATCTACAATCCGGCTAGAAGGCATTACACATGTCAATTCAAAATTACACAGTCATTCTGACTGATTGTATTCCTCTTCTATACCATCTAACAGGCTGTCTAATTTACAGTCCTGCTGGGAATACTTCGCGGCCAACTCTACTTGGCCGTATACTAAGCTTACAGGGATCTCCTTCCCGTCAGGCCCCACTGGTCTGATCTCAGCCATGTGGTTTGGGTCAGACTTTGTAAAACGGGTCTTCACCATGGCCCAGGCCTCCCTAGCGCCTTGTCGGCAGGCTGATATCTTCCACAACAGAAAGCGCCACCGAGCTCCCTTCAGCTTCTCCGCATGCTCTCCAAGGTCCTCGGGCACGGAGTGGGCAGGCCATAAGGCTTGGGCAATATCCCGCATCGCCTGCCGAATTCGCTCGTGCAGTTGCAAGAGTTCGGGAAGAAGGTCACCCGTAGAACCGGGCATCTCCTCTGCAGGACGACCTGTGAGCATACCTACAGACATTACTCTGTTAGGCGACTTCCTCGCCGAACTCTTTTTTCAAAGTTCGTTCAAGCACTTACTAAAAATGCCGCGTCGAAGCCGCTGATTCTCCTTCGTGGAGTCCGACAGCTGGCCACGAACATCTTTAAGTTTGACGTCCAGCTTGGTGTTGGCATCCTGAAGATCATTCTTCTCTCGCCTCACCTTTGTCAACGTACTCTCACCGGCCTTTAGCCGGCGTAAGAGTTGTTGCTTGTCCATATCGAGTCCGGTGCCATCTGCAATATGATTTGTCAGATTTGCACCTACATCGCACAATACTAATATTTTGAAGTGTATCTTACCTGAGGGGGTCTCTTTGGGCTCCCCTGCTGCGGCTAGTGCGGCCTCTAGTTGGGCCTTGCACTTTTCCAGCTCCTGGGACAGTACGGTATTCTTCTCTGTAAGAAGCTTCATATTAAATGATCCTTAAATCAGTTGTTCTAACTGCTTCAAGTCTCGGGGGCTACTGGCATATATATATATTCAACCAAAATTTTCTTACCCGTATGTCTTTTACATACTGCTCCGTGGCTCTGGCTAAACCATTTTGAGCGGCACGGAGGTACACATCTCCCGAATTAAAGGCATCTAAAGCCTCTTGGGAGAAACAAGCGTCGCGTAGAATTGTCCGGCGACGCCTGTGGTTCATGGCACTCTCCACTTCAGAATTTGTGGCAGACAGCCTGTCCGCATTCTCCGTCGGAGGAGCGTCCGCTGCGCGCCTTGTGCTCGCCTCCACTTCCTGGCCAGACATTGGAGCCTGGCTGGTGGAGGCGCGATTGGCAACCTCTCCGGATGTAGTCCGGTGAGGTCTCTTCGTTCTGAAGATAGCACGAACGTTAATATGCCCTGACAGAATAACTCCAGGAAAACAGAGGGTGCACTATACCTTTGCGCAGGCATCTCGGTCTGGACTTCATTCCTTTTTGCCCCACGGGGCCCCGCGGCCCCTCGTTGGCTAGCCGCCGCAGGTTTGGCCTCCTACCTCGGAAATCTCCCCTGCAAAACATGGTTGTCGTCAGAAACACTGGGCCACATGAGGGTGGAATCTCTTTCAAGGGAATAAGACCTCGGTTTCTGTCACCTGGGAGGCCGGGATTAACCCTGGGTAATCCGCCGTAATGGCTACCAAGGTATTGTCCTTGCTTAGCTGATGGAACACCCCGTCGATAAGCTCCACTGATATGTCCAGATCCTCTTCGGAGTCCGGATTGAGGGACCGTTCTGGGTCCACGGGCTGTGGAGGGCGGCTGCTTATATCCTTTACCTCCTATCGCAGTTCCTGCATTGAAGTTGTTAGACTACCTATCTAACCATGGGAGTATAAAACAAACGGGCAAGCGCAATTGTTCACTTACCCAACTTGGAGGATCGTACATACTGAATCCGGCCCGCGGGTTGACGCGGAGGAATTCCTCCTTTTCTCCCTTGTACAAAGAGGATAAGATCTTTACTAAGGCGGCGGCTGAGGCCGGCCCCTTACGACCGTAACATGTGGCGTCATCCTCCCCGTTGAAATCCCACATGGGGTGGCCTCTATATTGAAGCGGCTGCACCCCCCGCATAATGCATGCGGCCATGACTCCAATCATGGTTAGTCCGGAATGAGCCAACAGTCTTATCCGACCCATCAGGTAACGAACGTCTCTGTCGCTTTCTCTCTGAGAGCTCCGCGGACGCCAGCTCAAGCATTTCTTCAATGGAGCACTGTTGAACTCAGGGAGACTGACCCGGATATGGTCCGGTAGCGGGACGTCATCTATATAAAACCATTCCGAAGGCCAGTCCTCGGACGCCTTCTTTGGGGTTCCGGGTAGGTATCCGGTCCCGGTGATGCGCCATACTTCGGCTCCACCCACTTGGTATATAGACCCCTCTTGAGAACGGGGCACAAGGCAGGATAACCTCTTCCACAGCGCGAAATGAGCCTCAACACCTAAAAATAGCTCGCAAAGGGTGACGAAACCCGCAATATGCAATACGGAGGCGGGCGTGAACTCCAGAAGCTGGAGGCCGTAGAACTCCAGAAGCCCGCGGAGAAATGGATGAATTGGAAATCCCAGTCCCCTTATTAGATAAGGGACGAGGCACACCCGCTCTCCTTTAGAAGGATTGGGGGTGCTCTTAGCTTGTTTTCCACCATTGTAGGTGGCGAGACCGGCTCGGACCGGGACCATGTATGCCTGAGGGAGAAATCCCTTGGCCTGAAGCGACACTAACTCGCTATGCGGGATGGTGCAACTCTCCCAGTCCCTGGGTTTGGGACCAGAGGGGCGAGGGGAGGAGCTGCGACGGCTGGTCATGTTGGAATGGACCTTTGCTGGAAGCGCTCTGATGATAACTCGTGGAAAGGAGAAGATGTGGTTTGGACCTAAATCCCCATCCTGTTAAATAGGCGGCTCGCTTATACGGCTAGGGGTGTGGATGTAAAAACACCCCAGCTTTTCGCATTCGTTTGACACATGGAAGATGGCCATTATTGGGCGTGGGAGCCGAGGAGCACTACATTACAAAAATCAGACATTATTCCTACAGGTACACAGGATTTGGAGAAGAACCCACCTTGCAATGTCGAACAATCTGCGCGCCGGACTCCTCGTCATTGAAGCCTGGTTCGGGGGCTACTGAGGGAGTCCTGGATTAGGGGGTGTTCGGGTAGCCGGACTATACCTTCAGCCGGACTCCAGGACTATGAAGATACAAGATTGAAGACTTCGTCCCGTCTCCGGATGGGACATTCCTTGGCATGGAAGGCAAGCTTGGCGATGCGGATATTCAAGATCTCCTACCATTGTAACCGACTCTATGTAACCCTAACCCTATCCGGTGTCTATATAAACCGGAGGGTTGTAGTCCGTAGGCAATCAACTTCATATACAACAATCATACCATAGGCTAGCTTCTAGGGTTTAGCCTCCTTGATCTCGTGGTAGATCTACTCTTGTACTACCCATATCATCAATATTAATCAAGCATGATGTAGGGTTTTACCTCCATCAAGAGGGCCCGAACCTGGGTAAAACATCGTGTTCCCTGCCTCCTGTTACCATCCGGCCTAGACGCACAGTTCGGGACCCACTACCC